>NW_024070200.1:29013956-29260055 GCF_014754425.2 Oryx dammah | reverse complement strand
TTTTATTTTATTTTATTTTATTTATTTATTTTTTTACTTTACAATTCTGTATTGGTTTTGGCATACATTGACATGAATCCACCACGGTGAACATGCGTTCCCAAACATGAACCCCCTTCCCCACAACATCTCTCTGGGTCATCCCCGCGTACCAGCCCCAAGCGTGCCATATCCTGCATCGGACATAAGGTATCACTCTGACATAGTGTCTGGTTTCTTTCACACCCAATGCCCAATCTTCCTCCCAGGGCTAAGCTTTTAGAGGTAGCTGTAACATCTGGAACAATGAGCAGCCCATCTACACTCTTCCTTCTCATAAAATATCATAGTTTTCTAACTGGAGCCTAAAATTTAATTACTTATTTATACAGAATGGGGGCATTCTGAGTGTTAAAACTAGCTCTGATTACTATAACTAGCAGAGCCTCCAAAACAGTTTTCTTGTATTCAAACTTTTTTCTTTATATCATCCCTCAATACAGATCTGATTGTAATAATTTTTTGAAAATATTTCAATAATTCACAATCACCCAAGCATAATAAAATCCAGTTGACTTGGCACGATATCTACGGTTCTCCGTGAACTCTCACAAAAGCCATTTCCTAAGTGTACTCTGTCCTTTCACAGCAGTCTCTAAACTAAGGAAGGCAAACTCTTGGGCAAATGGAAGATTAAGAGATATGTAAGCAGAGGGATAATGTTAAGGAAAATTTGCTTTGTTTATATTTGTACCCCTACTATCTGGAACATGGGAAGTACTCAATAATTATACTTTGAATGAATGAATCTTAACAATCCATAAATAATTTTCTAATACAGATCTATTTGAGAAAATCTCCATACTCTTCAAATTCTCAATCCCCAAGTTGCCTTTCACAATATTTTTTTCCCCACTTTTCAAAAGGAAGGTATGCTTCTTATACATTCCTAACACTACTAAGGTACCTTGCCATGGGGAAGAAAATTGTCTAGGAAAAAAATAAAGGGAAAGTTTGAAATATTGTGTTGGTGTGAACGGAATAACTCTAATAACTTGTAACTCAATTCTTTGGCAACCTAGCTTCTTATGCATGCTTTCACCAAAATCAGAAAAGGATTTAATGGATCTTTTAATAGAGAGAATTAAAAGAGGATGAATTTCTGAAGATAAATCACTTGGAATGTTTCTATCTTATCTGGGGGGGTGGCACTTACAACTTGGCTTCTACAATTTAACAAAAGGAATAAAACTGCTGAACTGTTTAGTGTAAACAAAAAATAATAATCACCTAAAAATTTATTAACTATATTAAAAAATAAACCTCATCAAATAATGTGCTTTCAGTAACATTTCATTTTTTATGTTAACAAGCATAGATCAAACTTTACAGAATATTTATCTTGCTAGACAAAGGTTTTACTAATAACTGTAATGATAAATGAATCAGGAGAATGCTTTACACATTCAGTGTTATAATCAAGAAATTTAAAAATATACAATGATTTTTATTGTAAATAAATATGAAAGGAGAACCAATAAAAGACTTAAAAGTATAAAAATGTATAATGTTGGAATATATTTCTGTGGTGAAAGTATAATGTAGTCAAAGAAAACAAAAATACTGTAAAATATGCTATTGCTTAAAAAGCCTATGGATGTATTTTTAAATGACTGTTTAAAGATATAAAATGTTTTTGATATTTAGATTGTAATGCATATATTTAAATGAGTTATACAACAGCTTTATTTTCAAATACCAGGATTTTCACTATAGTACAAAATTAAAATTCTTTGGACTTCTGACAAAAATAGTTCTAGCTGTCAACTTAAAAATATACAGCAGATACAAAGATTTTTAGAATTCTTTCTGAGAATTCTGAAAGTGTTTAGAATTTGAAGAATTTTTAGAATTATTTTTTCAAACCACATGAAGTGATTTGAAGCCACTCTTTTAAAATGATCTAGTTTTCTACTTATATTTCATAGTGTATTTATTTTATTAAGGTGGCCCCTCAGCCTAATAACCCTTTCCAACATTTCTTTGGTCACCAAGAATCATGACTCTTTTAAGATTTCACCAATGCTGTACTTCCCTTTGAAAATCCCCCTCATTCGAGTACCCTGACCTCTGCCATAACTCATGACTTCTTTCACTACGTTCTATGTTTCCACAGCTATCCTGACTTGCAGTTACTTGTATCTCTTTGTCCAAATATATGATAAATATCCTAAAAGGTTTCATTCACTGTTATACAACCTAATAAATTGCTTTGTATCAAAGAAGGAAGGGCTTCAAGAGTACTGTTGAATGACTTAATATTTTAATTAAAGGAAATTAATTGAAGTTCCTTCGAAACTGGAGAAATAATAGCAAAATGGACAAAATTAGAAAATAACTTGCAGGGAAAACATTAGGAATAATTGTTTGGTTTTTGGCTAGCTGGTTTGGGTAAGACTGGCACAGCAAAGTGGAGATGTCCTAACGTCAGAAATAGGAAACTGAAGTGTCTGTGAAAGAACAGAGTTCATGAAATAAATTAAGAAAATAACCTGAGAAATAATGACAGATGAGTCTCTTAAAGTGGATGAGCTCACTCTGGGAATGAGTCCCAGATTAGCATAAACCATTTAGATGAAGGGAAGAAGGTCAGTAAGAACAGAGCTAGCAGAGCTAGCAGGGAAGGTGAAATGGGGCCTGATGAGTGCAGGGATGGAGTGAGGAGTGAGACCTAGAAAGGAGCAAACGATCAGTGCTGTTGAAGCACTGAGGCTAGTCAAGTAGGGTAAAGACTGAAAATAGCCAAAGAGTGATAGCTGGGCAGAGGTAGAAGACAGGAGTATGGCAGAAGTTCCACACTGTAAAAAGGTGTGGAAACCAACGACAGATATTTATGAATAAGAATGGAAAGCAGCAAGGAGCACAAATTAAAGTATGTCAATATAAAATGTGCTGCAGCCATGAGAGATGGCCTAGACAAATCAAGAACACAGTTTATTGTTGCTGTTCTTTTGTTTTAAAGTTAAGAGATACTTTAATGGAAAGAAGAGTGCCTTGCAACAGAGATTTAAGAATGATGGTGGAATTTTAGGAGATAAGTAAACGGGGATATACTTAATCTATGGCCTGTAAAATTCTTACATATCTTTTCCTACATTCTGTATTCAGCACCTTTAGTATTCCAAAATGCTCTAATATATCATAAACAGAAGCTCTAGTATTCCTTAGAAAAAAATAAGCTGATATTTAAGATAAAGACAAAATAGTATATCAATTAGAATTATATACATTCATTAGCATTATCCTAAAGCTTTTGTACATTGTGATATTATGTGAGAAAATGAAAATGAATTTAGACTAAACAAGCCTATGTTGATAAACTGTATTAAATATATCATGCCAGTATCACTTACTTTAGATTGTAAGTTTCTAAGCCTTCTGAGATTAATTGCATCTTCTTACAAAAGTCAGTTTTCTGTAATATCCCCAATAATCATAAACTATCTTTTTATCCCTATTTTGTTAACATGAATAGAAAAAAAAAATTCAGATTTACCTTTTTTAAAAATCAAGATACAACTTATAAAATCATACTATAAATAAAATCTCTTGGGAGTTTTTGAATGAAGTTTAACATCTACATTTATTTATCATCCTCCTGAAATATAATAATAATTACAAAGCATTTAGAGATAATGAAAACAGCTATTTGAAATGATATAAATCAGGGATAACTAGGCCAAAACAACTGTTCAAAGATATCTAAAGAGTATAGCTTTCTAATGACTAAATCAGCCTCTCGGAAGCCTTCGCCCAGTAAAGAAGATGAACGAGAAAAAGAAAGGAGAAGCCTACTTTTTCACACATTCATTTTTACAACTTTGAAGTCCTCTACAAGCTAAGAAGGTTTTTATTTAAAAAAAAAAAAAAAAACAGAAACAGAAACAAATCAGAGTTCAACAACAACAACGAAACTAACAGAACTGCATGAGCAGAATGTTCTCCCATCAGCCATTTCCAGCCCACTTGGTCCTCTCCGGACAATCTCAGAAGGAAGAACAGGATGGGGCAGAGCTAGTCAGACTCCAGGTATAAGCATAAACGAGGAAACTAGCTTTCATAAGCAGGAGACCATGGGCAAAGGATACCAAATGCTTCTGCGTATCACTTTTATATCCAGAGGGAGAGGATTCTGCTCCTCAAGATTAGGAAAAGAAAACCTTCTGTACCATTCAGCTGATTTCAATCACGGTACTTTTTCTGAACGTATCAGTTAGTGAGTCAGAATCTTCCCCTCGTCTCTCTACTTATTACCATATTTTCTTTTCAGGTTTAAAAAATGAATTACTTATTTTTATAAGAAATATAAACCAGGGCAATGAGGGCTTTCAAAGAACAAACAATCCTTCTTAACTAACCAATTAACCATTAATAGCAAACAGAGTCCAGACATTTGCTTCCTGGTTGGATACTATGACTTCTTATGTGACAGGATGATGTCTCTGTACAGTTTTAATTCAACAAGCATTCATCCAACAAATATTTGCTAAACATCTAATGTTTGTCAGGAACAATCTTTGGTGTTTGGGATATATCAGTATGTATTTTGGGATATATATCAGTTATTTGATACTATTAGCAAATAACAGCATCTGCCCTTCTGAAACATATATATTCTAGAGCAGGGATTGGGATTGGGGATGGGGAAAGAAACCCACAGCAAATATAATAAATAAAATTCTGCAATAGGCTAGAATATGCTAAGTGCTATGGAAAAAGAGAATATAGATCAGACTAATTTCTGGTGAACAAGTTTGAAACAAATGTCAACTTTTGGTAAAGTATGAACTCTGAAGCCTCCTATACATAAACCAAGCTTTAATAAGACTCCTTGTACAGGTTTTGTAATTAAAAATTCAACATTTAAGTATGTTGTAAACATCAGACTAAAAGTAAACCTGAAAATACAATTTAAAGACAATTTAAATACAATTTAAAGACTCATGACAGGAAGGACTTGAGTGTCTTTGTCCCCACTGTACGAACTGAGCCAAGAACAGAGCTTAGCTCATGGTATGTACTCAATAAATATGAGTTTGATGACGGAAATGAAGAACGACTGGGGACAATGGGGATGAATGATAACTGATGAGGATTTTTGAGATTTCAGGCCATAATATGTGAACTGTTCAAACTCTTTGTATGCTCAAGGGACAAAATCTGACTTTCAACCTAACCAAATTCTTTACCAAAAACCACATTATAATGAAATTTTTGCCAAATGCATGTTTACTGCATCCGAGTTGCTGATTGTAGCTACTCTTTTGCAAAGGAGCTGGAGTCAGTTTATGGTGTATTTTATTTTTCTACCTTACTACAGAGTCAGCAGCTGATAACGTGTAGTCATGCTCAGGAAAGCTAATTAAAGGGCTATACAGAAAGAATATGATGTTCCTCTGCAGCTCCAATAAAAAGTAGAAAGGCATAACCATGTTAATTGAAACTCCTCTTATGTCCTGTAAAGAAAGAGAAATGTCTTATCCTTATGCCAACTGTGGCAAGGCTGCAAAGGAGTCAGCCTTCAGGACATCAGGTGAGAGTGGAGACCGGAAGAGGGGGGTCCAAGTATGGAAAGGTGTCACTAAGTTATCAGACGTGACAACTCAATGTTGTCAAGAATTTTTTGCAAAAGAATCTGAGTAGCAAGCACCAAACTATGCATGAATTGTCAGCTTAATATCTGTGGTTATCTTCTTCCAAGAAGGCAGAGAACATTGTGGTAGTTCTTTGTGTTACAAAAGCACGAAAGTTGTTCAAAAGCACGAAAACACCATCTTTAGAACATATGAGTCTCAGAAAAGTCTATGTCATTTTTTAATATACAGCAACAATTATTTTGGTTGTCTGTACACATGAGATCCTTTAGGGCAGAAAATCATATCTTTTTCAATTTTTTTATTGTATAAACTCAAGAAATGCCATTTATATGAAACAATAAATGAAGAAATGCAGTCTGTTTTGTTTTGCTAGCAATGCTCAGATGAAAATTATTTAATAAAACTATAAATCAGAAATTATGATCAGCTTGCATGTAGATAACTATGGAAGTTATATAAAAATGGGCATTTATCAAGGATTTAAACTGTCCAGACTGGACAGCTAGGTTGGCCACATTTAGTAAATAAACAACTGCTCTATTTCCTTTTAATCTGCATAAAAAGTTTTAATAATTTAAAAAATTATGTATATCACATAATACTTTTCATTAGCAAATTCTGGCTTTAAAAAGGGACTGCCTTAAAAAATGAGAAGAGTTAAGGAATAGTCTCAATATTAAATAAAAGGCTTACAGTGGGACACCAAGAGGACACTAATAAGATCACGATCATCTGATTCTCAGGCATGTATTACTCTTTTACTTGATATGCTGACAGCTGCATACTGACATATACTCAATTCATATAATTATCACAGCATAAAGGAGGAATGTTTATGAAGGCAAGGTCATTGATAATGTAAAACAAAATGGTCGCAGCATGTCCACTATGGGCAAATGCTGAACAGTATTCATTTAATGAGAATTAATAACACACTAAAACCTAGAATTAAGCACATAGAAAGGAAAAGCTGCTGCCTAGTCTCAGGGAAGATACCACCCAGGCAGTGGTTTGATGCTTGATCTGCCTTTTCACTTATTTAAACATATTCCTAAATATCTATGCCACAGATAATGGGTAACTTTCCTTTGTTTTGCAGAAGTTAATGGGATATATTATAGACCCCACATAAAAAACAAAAAGTACCTGAAGAATTGCAACCTCATTACGAAGCTGGCTTTCTTGTTTTGTTGGAAACCTTAACTTGTCAATGATCTTAATAGCTACATCTCTTCCTGTTTTACGATGTTTTCCTTTAAAATAAAAAAGAAACAATAGCATAATCTTATTAAATATCATCTCTATAGAAGAATACCAGAATTTATAAGGACATTTTAGAATTATAAAAATGGTTTACTGAAAAAATTAACATTTCTGGTGAGCACTGACTTTTGCCCATCAAGATTTCATTTCTTAGCTCCATTATTATAGATCAAATATACACTATAAACTTAGCCAAATTCAAAACACAAAAGAATTAGGACATTAAAAGCTATTCATATGAACAATCTGATATTTTCTTATAAAACATATGTTTTAGAAACAGGATATTGAGCTACTTAATATGGAAAATATTCATACCACTGGCAAAAGTACTCTCCTTAAGAAAGGATGAAGTCCTGATAAACTAATGTATGCTGTAACAGAAAGAATAAAAATCTTGGCACTAATAGCGTCATGGTCTTGAGCATACCACTAAAGCTTTCTGAGTTCCTCATCTTCAATGGCAGCACTGCTGTGAGAATTAGATGTCACAAGATATGTGCAGTACACAGAATGCCCAGATAACTATACACACTCAAAAAACATGTTCTCATCATTATTATCACCATCGTCAACATCTGACAGGCCCTTTACATATATCCTATCCAATTTAATTCTCACAATAAACCTTCTAGGGAATCAAAGGGTCCCCTCAAGCTGTTCACTTCTACACTACTTGATTATAGAAGATACGAATAAAGTAATGCTAATTGAATTTGAAAGTGAAACTAACCACTCACTATTTTTGGCCACATATAAACTGATTCAAAAGTCTATTATTTTTACATTTGGTGTAATTCTAGTGCTGCTTCTCCCTAAAACCACTTTCACCATTCCTTCCAACTCCTTCGAGAATGCTTCCCTTCACAACTGACAAAACTACTGTCTTGTTTTCATGTTCTTTACTTTCACTGGCTGCAATCTCTGTTCCAACTCAGACTTTTACTGCAACTGCTGTCTGCAAGACTGTGGCGTGTTTAGTCTCCATGTTTGTGTCTCTATGGCACTTGACCTGTCTTCTGTGACTGTTCCTATCTGCTTCATCCATATGTGTCCAGGTGTAACTTTCTAGTCTTCCTTGTGGAGGCCTCCTTCTAAACCCGCTCCTTCACTGTTGGATGTTACAAACTATCTGGCACATGCTGGTTTCTCTAATCTCATTTCTTACCCATTTCGCCCCCATACTACATTCAGTTATGTATATTTACCACACTTCATGGGCTTCCCTGGTAGCTCAGTTGGTAAAGAATCCACCTGCAATGCAGGAGACCCTGGTTCAATTCCTGGGTCAGGAAGATGCCCTGGAGAAGGGACTGGCTACCCACTCCAGTATTCTTGTCTGGAGAATTCCCATGGACAGAGGAGCCTGCTGGGCTACAGTCCACGGGGTCTCAAGGAGTTGGACATGACTGAGCGACTAAGTACAGCACCATGCTCTATACACCATGATTGTTCTTTCTGGCATGCATACAATTATTACACTGCAGAACAATTCCTTGTGTTGTAATTAGTCTCCCCAGTCACACTGTTAGGCCTTGACAGAAAATACAATGGTTGCTGACTCACTGACAGGTTTTCTGTCAAAAAAAATGATGTGCACATTTTATAAGAATCAAAATTACTTTGTAAAACAGAGTAGAATTTAATTAGTTTTTAAATAAAAAAGCACAATATTATACTATGATAAGTAATAGAATCAAACATTGTGATTATTTCAGAGCACCCCATCTCACAAAAAAGATAATCTGTTAACTGATAATATATTAAGTAATTGAAAGTTATGAGGCCATTTTACAGGGCAGGTAAAACACCTAGTATCTTTCCTAAGGATTTGAAAAATGTGATTGAACTGACTACAATCTAAGACAGAAGCTTTAACTAAATTCACCAAATAACCTGAGAATAAGAAAAATGTAAAAATTTAATATTTTACTTCATACTTGTAAAAAATGCAAACCTTAACAAAATACATAATATTGCTAAAGATGTTAGAATAGAAGACGTTAGATTCTAACATCTAATAAAGACGTCAGAATAGACTAGTTTTTGCCTAGTTACATGAATGGATTTCTATAGCATTCTGACAAAATATGCTAAGAGGAAAAAGAATGTTTCCAAATTACAGTTTCCTTGTTTCTCAATATTTTGCCTGTATAAACCAATATTTAGCCATTATTGTGTATAGAGTTTATCAATATTTAAGCCAAAGAAATTTTTTAGGAGCAGAAAAATTTCTCTTTCAAAACAGACATGTGCTAAGTTTCCAGTTGGCGATAACCTCAAGAGAAACTTCTAAAAAGGTAAGTCACAGAAAGACATAACATCTAAAACACATCTACATATAGGTTTTTATATTCTTCTGGGAGATACTAATTTTCTTAACACAAGTAGCCAAAACTATAAAAATAATTGGTGAATCAACATACCTCCATACACAATTCCAAACTGTCCAGAACCCAGCACTTCATCAGGAAAAATCTGATAAACTGTGCTGATGTCCTACAGGTTTAAGCCCAGAGAAAAACAAACATGAAGTGAAACAATGTATTAGTCCTAATAAATTCTATCATTTTATTAAATATATCATTAATACTTGATGAATTTAAACATAAACAATTTAAATGCCAGATGACACCTACAATATAATGATAATCTTAAAAACTCACCCTTCAATTTAATGTTGTAATGTTTGAAAACTATTCTGCTCTTAACCAGCAGAAATTTTTCAGTGTTCAAGTAAATAGGTTTCATTAGGGAGAAAAAAAAAAGACTTAAAACTATAATGTCATTTATATATATATAATGTCAAAAACATATGTAATGCCAGTATTAGAAACAGATTTGCTTATTGAGATGGTTATTTAGAAATTTCACATTAAATAATCATGATTCCCAATCACGTCTCGGTGAGTCCTGATTCCAACCCATTTCATTCTTTATGGCTAAAATGGTAAGGCTGCTTCTTATTCAATCATCTACATCAGATGAATTTAAGGAAGGAAAAGGGGCTCAATCACTGTGAATGAGCCAGAGACACAACAAATGGATAATGAAATTCTCATTTATAAGGTGACCAAACTGTTTCACTTTCTCCACTTATAGAGGTTACAAGTTTCCAACCGTCTACTCTTTCCTCTTTGAAGTAATAATTGCTAAGTAAAGCATTCTGTTTTAAATGACTGTGTTTACAACCTGTGATTTGATGATGACAATCATGAAAGTATAATGTAATACTTTTTCACTTTCAGTATTGCTATGACATACCGTGGAATTTTCTGCCTATCCTCTACCCTTTTACCGTTGTCCTTTCAAAACCAAAAGTCCCTTTACCTCACATCTTACCCTTTGCATATTCTATATATTCCTATCCTTTTCCTTTGTCCCTCCTCCAAAAAAAAACTATAAGTCCTTTCTATCCTCTGATCCCTTCAGAGTATCTATGGTTCAGAGTTCAAGGTTGTCTGAAGACAAGAAAAGAAATTACTACTACTCTAGTAGTCTGAGTCCAAGTACTACTTCATTTTTTTCTGATAGCTCAATGGCCATCTAGAATTTGTAGGTGGAAGAACCACAAAGGAATCTAGAATTTCACAAGAGATTTATAGGTAGATAAATATTTCTCAAAGTCTTCTCTGGCTAAGAGCAACAGAAATCTTTATCTATCTTTTGACTAATAGAAAAAGAGGTCTTGTGACTGACAGAATAAGAATACAGCTAATTTTTGTTATGAACTTTTCCTAATTCTCTCAATCATATTGGTTTTCAGTTTACTTTATGCCAATTTAGTAAAGGTTGCAAAGTTATGCTGGTGATAAATTAAGTTTCACAGAGTTTACTTTTTGAAAAGTAAACTCAGATTAGTGTAAGGCTACAAATGTTTTCCTTTTGGTCACAGGCATAGCAGTCAAAATTGAGGGAAAAATCTGAGTCACAGCATGAGGTAGGAAAGGCCTCGTTACTTTTGGGCTTCTTGCCACAGTGACAAAGTATAATAAAAAAAAAAGCAAACATATGACAGAGTGTAAATTACTTCATAATATGTATATGATCTATACAGAATTTTCAAAAACTGAGCTGATGGAATTAGGTGGTACAGTTGACTAGGGTGCTAGAATGTGGACCCATAAAATCTCATTTATACAGTTTTATCAGGCCTCCTTGATAAGTACAAGTGATTGTAAGTATATTTGCAACTCCTTGTCATATGATAGCACTTTTAGGTTGCAATCAAGGAAAGAGAATAAGGGCACGTTTAAGCTACTCATGAAATTCAAATAATTTATCTATTTTATCTGGTATTACATAACATCAACCATTTAAAATTCCAGTATCAAGATGGGTCAAATATATAAAAAATCAGGCACTGCATTATAATTGCTTACCTGAAATGAAAAATAGTTATTTAACTCTCCACACTACAGAACAGATTACAGAAAATCACTAAAGAATTGATACAATGTAATGTTTCTAAAATTTTATAGAGGAAAAACATCCAAAGGGACCCTATTTTATTTTCTAGAAAATACTAAAAAATTAAAATGTCAGATCAATAAAAATGTATTTTATGATGCTCTTATTTTCCAATAAAAGATCATAGTACCAAGTTTTATATTAGTAGGTACATACTCACCACATTTTCTTGAATCTGGCAGTTTGAAACTGAAATACTCACAGAAATATCTCCTAGAAATACACGTTAAAAAATACACAAAAGAAGTAAGAGAGGTAATTGCAAAATAGGTAAACACATGTTTATTAATCAAGCTGCAGGGGTATTTTTAAATCACAGCAATTATATTCTTCTAAGAAAATGCCTATTAGAATATTTGTTTGCTTTTACAGTTACAGATTTACTCTGTACTTTGCTTTGAAAAATAATAGTATTTTGTCAGTTTAGAGTTGGAAGTCATAAAGATTTGGGTTCAAATTCTGGTTGGCCATTTCTTAACTCTGGTACAAGCAGAAACAGCTTGATGCCACTAGGGTCTGATTCCCTTACCCGTAAAGCAGGCAAAACATTAACATCCACCTATTGGGGTTATTTGAAAAATAGAGATCTCACATAAAATGGTTAGCACTCCAATAGGCATATATATCCTATTGATATGTACTGAGCTTCCCAGGTGGTGCCAGTGGTAAAGAAGCCGCCTGGGGAATCCCATGGATGGAGGAGTGTGGCAGGCTATACAGTCCATAGGGTGGCACCGAGTTGAACATGACTGAGGCTACTTAGCATGCATGCATGCAATACATACACTGGTTGTAGAGATCAACTAAAAAGTTGTGACAAATCAAATCTATCACAGTCATCAGATCACTGTGATGTGAAAACAGAGGGTTCTTTGCCACAGGCTTCATTATTAATAGCCATTATGAGATTGTAAAGTTACATTTGTATACAGATACTCCTCTAACATATCTTTCAAAAATGAATCCTCCATTTTTGATCTTGATTGAATTCTGGTAAAATTTATCTCATGCTACAATGAACAGAGAGATCTACCTGGGAAAAAATGATTTAAGAGTTTCCAAGTACTCTGAGCACAGAGAAGGCACTGGCACCCCACTCCAGTACTCTTGCCTGGAGAATCTCATGGCTGGAAGAGGCTGATAGGCTGCAGTCCATGGGGTTGCTACGAGTCAGACACAACTGAGCAACTTCACTTTCACTTTTCACTTTCATGCACTGGAGAAGGCAATAGCAACCCACTCCAGTGTTCTTGCCTAGAGAATCCCAGGGACGGGGGAGCCTGGTGCCTGCCGTCTACAGAGTTGCACAGAGTCAGACACAACTGAAGCGACTTAGCAGCAGCAGCAGCAAGTACTCTGAACACTAAGTCTCCTGCAGAGAGTAGCACATTCGGTGGTTTTGGAGGACTTGTGTTAACTTAGATTTGCAGATGGCAAAACTGGCATTTCAGTCAAGCTCGAGCTGACAAGATTACCTCTTCTTTTATCACCAACAAGATTACTTCTTTTATCACCAATAGCCCAAGTTTCTGCTATTACTGGATACATTGGGTTGACATGCATTTGTTCAAATTTTTTATATAAAATAAAACACCTTATATGTAGAAGCTTTTATTTGGAGACCGCCCCCCCACCGGGCCTTTTTGTTTGTTCAGTCACTAAGTCATGTCCAACTCTTTGTGAACCCATGGACTGTAGTACAACAGGCTTTCCTGTCCTTTACTATCTCCTAGAGTTTTCTCAAACACATGTCCATTGAGTTGGTGATGCTATCCAACCATATTATCCTCTGTCACCCGCTTCTCCTCCTGCCATCGATCTTTCCCAGAATCAGGGTCTTCCAACAAACTAAACATCCCTAAAGGGGTTCTCTTCACCTGTTCTAAAGACAGACAGAAAACCAGCAGACTCACTGTGCGCGTTGGTTCCTGAACCCACAGAGGACCCCTTGGGTATGACGGGCATGAGGGCGTGCTGGATGGCCATCTCCCACATCCTGGCCACATCGGCACCAACGCCACTGGTGAGGATGCTGCTGTTTGGTGGTGGGCTGGAGGGGTTGACCACATTTTCTCCCACATAATACACAATGTCTGCTGTAGTGATCTCAAAACAGTGAGGGTTGGCCCCACTAGGGATTAAAGCTGATGGTTTTGCTGGTTCCAGAGATAAAATTTCTGATAAAGGTATTTCCTGTGGAAAAAAATGTGTACTAAATGGAGTTTATCAAAAAGGATAAAATTTTCAAATAAAACTCTCAAATAAAACTCATGCCAGGGACATGTAAGAAATGACATTACAATCAGCTATCATTTCTATAAAACAGTTTATAAGACACAGAATATAACTAAGAAAAACACAAAAATAAAATTATCATCTCCTTTTGCCAGAAAAGTTTAAGTGGCTTTTTAGTATATTTATGCAATAAGAATAAATGTGACTAATTTTGAACCTGCATCAAAATTGAAGTCTTAGACTATAAATGATAATTTTAATAACTGTGAGGTAAAATCACAACCCTTTTGAAATGCATTTGGGTATGCACAGCTGTTTTTAAATTTCAACTATTCTTTAAAGCACTGAAAATCAATCATGTAATTTGACTTGATAGATGTTAATATAATAATATGGCCACATGAACAATTTTAGTGAGGAATACCACAGAGAGTGGTTTTAAAAGCAGTTTCCTTTAAGACAGTTTTGATATTTAAAAAATTAATCACCATATTGTCTTTTAGGATGGAGAAGAAATAATAACTTTTAAAACAAATTTTTAATTTAAAAGTTAATAAGGTTTCCTTTTTCTGTTAGGTCTGTGTAAAGGGGCCCATGGAGAACAACACCTACTATCGCTGAGCCTTCATTATTCTTGATGGAGCAAATATATACTTTTTCACTCTAAATTTCTTTTGGAACCGTGTTTCACTGGGTGATATGTTATGTGACATCTGTATTATTTCATGTAGAGAGACAGAATGAAAACAGCTGCCAAATTATTTTTCTAGCGGAAAGTGCTCCTTATGATATTGGCAATATAGGGGGGAATCATACAATGTTTCCTAACCCCTGGTGACATATTTGCAGGACTACCAGTGCAAAACGAAACAAAGAAAGTTGGATAGAACAGACTTCAGGAATTTACTTTTCACTAATCTTCTGTGACCCTGAACTTGCTAGTTAAATCACATATCCCTGCTAAAACAGACAGTTAAGCTTCTTCTCCCCCACCCTCTCCCCCACCATCCCAAGGGGTCAAAGCATTCCACAGTGAAATTTGAAATTCACAGATGACTAATCAGATCACAACCTGATTTCCCCCAAATCTAAAAACTACAAAGAAGAAAAAAGTATCTCTCGGAGCAAGCCTCAGAAGAGTCACATTTGTTGGGTGTAATTTTGTATTTCTGATACTCTACATTCCCATAAGCAAGCAAGAGGGGGCATGAGACCTCAGTCAAGGAAGGAGTCACCCTTACCTTGTAGTACCTACTTCCTGTGTCATTTTGAAAGAGGGTAATACATTTGCTATCCAATCTCCAATAGTGCCGCTTCCGCTGAAATACAAGTTTGATACAGTATCATTTAAAAACTTAAAAAAAAAAATCCAAGACAGATAAAATCAAAACACTTTCCCACTGGGGCATAAGATTTGATGGGGGAAAGTGTGTGGCCTTTGGAAGAGGAAGACTAACAATTTCAAGACTCTGGAAGGTATCTATTCAGCAAATGCGTAGTGAGTTTCTGCACCTACATTTGAGAGTTATAAATATTAAAAGAGATGATGTATTAGCACCCAGAGCAGTGCCTGGCACTTAGTGCAAGTAGAATAAATAGAAAACACCGTTTTAAAATTTATTGGATGGCTTGAAGAGCTAGAGGTGGATTAATAGCTGTAATAAAAGGGCTTAATGGGAGATATAATATTTATATTCTATTGTTTTAGAACATAAGGCATGCCATGCTGATCCAGCCAGGCATTTTGGCTTCCATTAGAAATGGCACAGTAGAACTAAAGAATGTTGAGGAGGATGGCAAGGCTGACTTCATGGCATCAACCTCACATTAGAGGAATGCATCCTTGACTTTCTCTTAAGCTTACTGCAGATCTAAACATCCATGATTTGATGATCAGGTCCTTGTGTGTCTGTATGAATGCATGTATTTCTTCTTCTCAGACTAAAATGTCCTAATACTATTCTTGGTCTCTTCTACAACCTATCTTACACCAGTCAAATATACTAAATATGCTTCAAATCTTTTACCACATCTAGGAAAGACTGGATGAAATTCAGCTGAGTCCTACATTAAGTCATGTAAAGCTCTCTCTGGAAGAGAAGGCTGAGATTATAGACACAGCTGTTAGGTTATAGGTGTCAATTTACCTAAAGAAATGATAGGAATTCTACGGCTAGGAGGTGATGAGTAAAACACTACCAATAGCTGAGAAAGAAGCTTATTACTAAAGGTCAGTTACTTTAATTGAAACATACGTCAATACACACACAACCTCATGCTATCAACTATTAGGAAAATAAGAAGTAGTGAGAAACTCAGAGTATAATAAAAATTTTAAATGTGCTGTCTTTTATCTAATAAAATATAAGATTACTATGTTTCTGAATAGGTCAATTTTTAAGTGAACCCTTAAGGATTGAAGAAGTATATAACAGTTATCATTTTTTCTCTCCCTAAAATGCAGTGCTCAAAAATTTTTTTGAATCACAGATGAGCATTCTGAACGTTTTCCCGGCTGCTATAAAAAGATAGGTAGACACTCAAGTTGTTTTGGAATCATCTCAAGTAACACAGGGAAAGGACTTTGTTTCCCTGAGATTGCTGTCCACTCTTTTCTAACTCAGTTGTTTGCTCAACTGCACGGAACACTCGGAGACTGTGAATATTCTCCCCTGATCCTGTACCCTGCCTGCACTAAGGTTTGTTCCTGCTAACCCAGATACCCCACAGTCTCGACAGAGCACCAGAAGCTCCTCTAGTTAAAGCTCACAAGGCCAGCCAAGAGCTGGGTGTGGATCTTACCAGCGGATCCTTGCTGGTGTAGTGGACCATCCATCCCTCCTTCATCACAGTGCTGCTTTTCCTCTTCGTGTGTTTCACGGACTGTACTACTCTCATGAGTGGGATGTTGTTGCTTGTTGATGGACTTGAAAAGTCAAAATAGTTTAAGAAAGAAATGTTTTTAGATACATATCTTCTTTTCCTGCCTAAAGCCTTATTTCAGCTCTCTCAAAGTGAAAGGCAAAAGAAAATTTCAAACCCCATTTTTAGTGAAAGGTGTTCTTCCCTGGTGGCTCAGATGGTAAAGCGTCTGTCTACAATGCGGAAGACCCGGGTTCGATCCCTGGGTCGGGAAGATCCCCTGGAGAAGGAAATGGCAATCCACTCCAGTACTATTGCCTGAAATCCCATGGACAGAAGAGCCTGGTAGGCTACAGACCATGGGGTCGCAAAGAGTCGGTTCACATACATACAACATATTGTCAGAGTACCATGGTTCAGACTCTGGATTGCTCTGAAGAGTGAGAGGTGCTTTATATGTATATCTTAATAATCCCTGAGCAGAATAGTAAGCACCTAGGTTTTCAGGTGAACTAAACACTTGGTGCTCAGTATTGGGGTAAACACTGGGTAGATTACTATCACAGTGTATGGAGGCCACAGTTCAGAGTCACACGTGAATGATCATTTGCTTAATAAATATTATGGCCACAATATTAATCATTTAGATGTAATACGTTAATGTGAATTTCAATCTCTCTCTAGATAATTTCACAAAAATTAGAATCTGCTGTTCAAACTGTCTTTTAAATAACTATTGCTCATGGAATTAGGCCTCTCCTTCATCTCCTTCTTTTCTATCTCTGTGTCTCCACTGACCCACCACTTACATGCCACCAATATTTTGATACTAAAGAAATGTTCATCTTCAAAAGAAAGTGGAGGCATAGGCATTTTCCAGTATTTGAAAAATATTTCTCATGTTATTAAATGAAATAAAATCCAATTATTTTATTGGTCTCCTCTCATAAACGATTTTAGTTATGAATTTTAGTTATGAAGTACCAATGAATATGGCACTTATAAAATGGACATAAAAGTTTGAATACACTTTATAAATCAGAGGTTTGGGAGCTATTTTTATACAGTCAGGTAATACACATTTCAGGCTCTGCAGAATATTTAACTCTGCCATTGTAGTGCAAAAGTAGCCACAGCCATAGCTATGGATGGGCATGGCTATGTTCCAATAAAACTTCATAACACAACAGGCAACAGACTGATCTGGCTATAGTGTGCTGACCACTAGTACAAAAAATGGGGATCATCTATAAACAAAAAGTACAGACAATCAAATCACAAATATGAAGCTCCACACACTTCTGAAACAAAATAAAGAACAGTAAGGTCCAGACATAATGTGATTCTTGTAATAAAGTGTTAGTGGCTCAGTTGTGTCCGACTCTTACTGACCCCATGGACTGTGGCCCACCAGGTTCCACTGTCCATGGAATTCTCCAGGCAAGAATACTGGAGTGGGTTGCCATTTCCTCCTCCAGGGGATCTTCTCCACCCAGGGATCAAACCTATGTTATCTACATTGCAGGCCAACTATAAAATAGATGGTGTCTGCTAAGGTTGATCCTTGATCTATGTATTTGCACACAACAAGCTTTGAATAAATATTAACTTAGTAGTAAATTTTCCGTTTGCAAGTATGTGTAACCCTCACATGCAAAATAAAATGGTCAAAAAATGAGGCAATACCAGGAAAGGATGCAAGCTACACTTCTCCAAGGGAACCCCGACTGCTTAGCTCCAAACTTAGGAGCTTCTTCTACAGTACACAGCTCATTTATAAACAAATTATAGGAAAAGTCTGGACATGTTTCAGCTTGTTCCAGACCACACAGATAAAACAAACATGGCAAAAAAGCAAGTCACATGAATTTTTCGGTTTCCCAGTGTATATATGTTACGTTTACACTATACTGTAGTCTATTAAATGTGTTATGTAGCACTACGCCTAAAAAAAAAAATCAATGTATATTCTTTAACTAAAGATTAGCTTATTGCTAAAAACTGCTAACCAGCATCTCAGCCTTCGGGCAAGATGTAGTCTTTTTGCTGGTGGCAAGTCTTGCCTTATTGTTGATGGCTGCTGACCCATGAGGATGGTGTTTGTTGAAAGCTGGTGTGACTGTGGCGATTTTTAAAAACAGGACAACAGCAAAGTCTGCCACATCAATTGATGCTTCCTTTCACAAATGTAGCACACAATGCTGTTTTATAGCATTTTACCCACAGAACTTCTTTCAAAATTGGACTCAAACTCTGTACTGCATTATAAATTAAATGTGTGTACTAGTATTACTCTAAATCCTTTGCTGTCATTTCAACAGTCTTCACAGCATCTTCATCAGGAGTAGATTCCATCTCAAGAAACCACTTCCTCTGCTCAACTCTTAAAGCTTTATCATGACACTGCAGTCACAGTTTCAGGCTCCATTTCTAATTCTAGTTCTCATGTTATTTGCATCACATCAGCAGCTACTTCCTCCACTCAAAGTCATCCATGAGGTTTGGAAACAACTTCTTCCAAACTCCTGTTAATGTTGATATTCTGACCTCTTCTCATTAAACATGAATATTCTTAATGGTATCTGACGAGTAAATCCTTTTCAGGTTTTCAGTTGACTTTGTCTAGATCTATCAGAAGAATCACTCACTATCTATATGGCAATCTTACAAAATGTATCTCTAAAAATAATAAAAGTTAAATTAGTCCTTGATCCATGGGCTGTAGAACAGATGCTGTGTCAGAAGGCATGAAAACAACAAGAATCTTACCATCCATCTTCATCAGAGGTCTTGGGTGACCAAGTGCATCGTAAATGAGCAGCAGCATTTTGAAAGGAATTTTTTTTTTTTCCTGAGCAATAAGTTGCAACAGTGGACTTAAAATATTCAGTAAATTATGCTCTAAACAGATGCACTGTCATCCAGGCTTTGTTGTTCCACTTACAGAACATAAGCACAGTGGATTTGGTATAATCATTAAGGGTTGTAAGATTCTTCAGAATGGTAAATGAGCACTGGCTTCAACTTAAAGTTACCAGCTTCAGAGTCAGCCTGTCCTTTGAAGCTTTCATCTTCTAGCTGTGAAAGTCTTAGATGACACTGGCTTCAAATACAAGGCTGTTTTGTCTATATTGAAAATGTATGTGTAGCTATCTTCATTAACTTAGCTAGATTTTTTGGCAACTTGCTGCAGTTTGTACATCAGCACTTGATGCTTCAATTCATACTTTTATGCCATGGCAATGGCTTATCCAGTCTTTAATAGCTTCACACTCTCCTTCTGCATCTTCCACACCGCTCAGTCTTCACAGAACTGAAAAGAGTTAGGACCTTGATCTGGATTAGGTTTTGCTGTAAGGGAATGCTGCTGTTGGCTTGAACTTCTATCAAGGTTAAACTATCTCCATCAGCAACAGTGCTGTTTTGCTGTCTTATCATTCATGTGTTTACTGGAGTAGCACTTTTAATTCCATCCAGAACTTTTACTTCGCATCGACAACCTGGCTGATGGTTTACCTCAAGAGGCTGAGCTTCTGACCCATCTCGGCTTTCAACATGCCTTCCTCACTAAGCTTAATTATTTCCAGCTTTTGACTTAAAGTGGGAGACACATGAATGTTTCATTTGAACACTTAAAAGCAATTGCGGGGTTGTTAACAAGCTTAATTTCAATACTGTTGTGTCTCAGGAAATAGGGAGGCCTGAGGAGATGGAGAGAGACAGGAAAATGGCTGGCTTGCAGAGATGTCATAACACATAACGTTTATTGATTAAGCTTACTGTCTTATACAGGCTTGGTTTGTCATGCCCCCAAACAATTACAACAGTAACCTCAAAGTTTACTAAACATAGATCACCCTCACAAACAGGATAATAGTGAACACGTGTGAAATATTGAGAGAATTACCAAAATGTGACACAGAAATGAATGCAAAGTGAGTAAAAGCTTTTGGGAAAACGGTACTGATAGTTGTGCCCTACCCAAGGTTGCCACAGAGGTTCAATTTGTTTAAAAAAAAAAAAAAGGAATACCTGTGGAGTGCAATAAAATAATAAAACCAGGTATGCCTGTAAACACAACTTTAAGTTTTCTCTACAATAGATTAAAATATCAAAGAGCTTTAAGAAGTAAACACCACCTGGGGCTCGCCTGTCTGACCAAGACTGGGAGCGCACCCTCACCTGATGGTTCTGTTGGAGTCCTCGTGGTCCGGGTCTGGATCCTGCATTTCCCCACTGTCACTCTGGCACTCGGCCATCACCATCTCAGCATCCGGGACCATTGCCTCTTCCAGTTCATCCATGAGCCCACTGTTTCTTTCACTGTCATTGTCATCGCTCCCTTCTTCCATGACGACGTCAGACTCTGCCCCAGGGCTAAGCAGATCTACAAAATTGTTTTGCACCCATGAAGATAAGCCTAGTATCCTAGAGCCAAGACTTAAGAGAAAGTTAGGCAATCCTAAAACAAATCAATTGGAAGCCCTAAAAATATAGTCATGTGAATAATTCTTCTTTTCTTTCACTTTCCTTTTAAACTTTAGCTCATAAGTGTCTGAATTTATGAGAGGATAAATATATAATTTTACAAGTAGATGCTCATTTTTTAGTCCCCTAAGCCTAGAAGCATAAATACGTCATGGGGAGCCTTGGAAGGACGCCAAGGGTGATACAGAAACAAAGTGCTAGGAAGCAAAGTGATACCAGTGAAGAGGAAACTGATCTTATTTCAGTAGCACAGCACCCTGGTGGGAAAAAGAAATATGTGGGAGGATGTGGGAAACTTTCACATGCAAGAACACGGAATGTCACTGACTCCTGATATCCCAGTAACTTTTAAAATCATGAATTTCAATATATTAAATTGGTCACATAAGCAGCAGCGTTTAAATAACTATCAAACAAATATTTTATATTTGAAATAATACTGAATCCTGCCATTATACAGTTGATGCTAATGTAGTATAATTACTTACTAATATAAAGCTCTTACTTTAAAATTAGAAAATAGACTGATTAGAGCCTATTTAAGGCTGATGGTTTAAATAGCCTGCCAAGTTTGGAAAATGCACAGTTTTCCAGATCTTTCAGACTGTATAGAAAAATGCAATTTCAAATTAATCAATATAACAAAAACTATACTGTTTCCCCTTGCTTCCAGTTATCTAGTACAGGTTGACATTTCCTGGGCCTGAATAAAATCAATACCACATGCCACTTAAACTGGGAAGACTGCCAAGTTTTTATTTTTGGCAGCACTGCAAAGCCAGAAACTACTATGGGAATGTTTTCCTAGAGAGCTTTCTCTTCTTCTAGAGAAGAAAGGGGAGAACACAGATAATCACTTGTTCTTCAGGAACACAGAAATACTCAACCAGTTTCTCCGATTTTTTACCACCAGTTTTCTTCTCAGAGGAATCAACAATCTGATAGCAGGCTGAAAGTCTAATGCAGTCTGCTATCTATGGGAAAAGTCAGTTTGGGACTCTGCGCCAAACGTTTTGTTCAGAATCCATAAGGAATTCTACCAGGGAAGAAAATGAGAGCTGTTCCTTTAGAACACAGCATTTTTCTTAGGATTCCTTCAAACTTAATCTATGCAATTAAAGTCTTCCCAAAAGAATATTCCTCAATATAGAAAAGGATATGGAGCTTTTAATTGGCTGAATTAAATTTCCTTTTATTATTATTAAAGATGCATGTTAACAAGCACATACACAATGAAAACAGTAACTGGATGGATGAAGAAAGTAGGTAACTGTTTCCAGTCAGTCAATTTCTGTGATTCTTCCCTTTACCGACAGGGAATAAAAGTTAACTTCTGTCTCAACGCTTGGAATAAAAAGGATGGAGGAAAAGACCAATAGGTATAACTTGCAGATATTACAACAATTTCTACATTTCTGAATGAACTAGGATAGGTGTAGAAAATAAGAGTTGGGGAAGAAATCCTGGATATCCATGTTTTCAGTATGAGGTGGTTCATCATGTAAAAATCTAGAAAATCTCTGGTCTTTATCATAACACAATGATGGGTACTTTTCTACAGTAAAGTAGGACAGAGGCTGTAACTTACTGGGTCACAAGTATCTGAATGGAAACAAAAGTAAAAAAAAAAATCCCACTAAGTCCTATATGACACATGCCCTAAGAGGGAGAGAAGGCTGACCTTTTACCTACCTCCATTAATGGTCACTTCACCAAGGCAGTTGTTGGGCACTTTTGGTGCACAGCGTTTATGACAGTTGAATCTGCAATCTAATCACAATGATTTTATTTTTGGTGGCTTAAACAACAAATGCAGGAGACCTGGGTTGGACCCCTGCGTCCGGAATATCCCCTGGAGAAGGGAACTACCCACTCCAGTATTCTTGCCTGGAGAATTCCATGGACAAGGGAGCCTGGTGGGCTACAGTCCATGGGGTTGCAGAGAGTCAGAAACAACTGAGCAACTAACACTTTCACTTTCAAAATAACAGAAATTTATTCTCACACAGGTCTGGAAGACAGAAATCCAAAATCTTCCTGCAGAAGCTCCAGGGGAGAGTCCTGATGACTGGATTCTGACGGTGGCTGGCATTCCTTGGCTTGTGGCCACAGCACTCTAATGTTTGCTTCTCTGGTCATGTCACCTTGTCTTCCTCTGTGTCAAATATCCCTGTCTCTGTCTGGTAAAGATGCTGTGATTGCATCAAACTCTCCTGGATAATCCAGGCTAAACTTCCCATCTCAAAAGCCTTAAGTTAATCACATCCGCAGAGACCCATTTTCTATATAAAGTACCATTTACAGGTTCTGGGGATTAGTACTAGGACACCTTTAAAGGCCATTATCAGCCACCACAACTATGGAAACAGGGGAAAGGTTAGATGATGATCAGAAGGGAGGCTAGGGTCAGAGCCAGAGGAGCAAGGTGGGGAGCTATGTGTACATGGTGAGAGGAGGAGGGAATGTTCACAGGAATCAACCTGGGATCAGCATCCAAAGGAACAAGGGTGGTCAGGAAGCCTGCCTGAGATGAGGCTAACCATGCAAGTTCCGGCTGGTCCCTCCAGGCCAGAGGAGGAAACAGAAGACAAATGACAGAATCCTGCCATTAGGGGAGTGTGGGGTTGAGCCAGGGAAGGCCACTGAGGCAGTGGGGGAAGGAAGGGTGAGCCATTCATCTATACTGACCTGTGAGTAAATCAGAAAACACACCCCTTTCTCTAGACGCTTCACTATCAGCCTTGGAAAAGTATTACTAGCATACTGCTATTGTAAGAGCAAGCACACTTTCAGGGAGAGTACTGTAGTTAACACAAATCTAATGAGGCCCCTTAGGTCTACACAGAGCTTGCACCATCACAGATGTTGGAATAAGCATGTCTAGTAGGGTGCAAGAACCAGGGCGAGTGAGGTTGAGGAGCTCCCCGGTCCAAATGGGAGGCTGAAGGAGGCTTAGGTAAGATCCAGCATGGGCTTCACTGCTGCCCATGGGTAGCGTTTTATAGCCATCCATCTGTCACGTATTATCTCAGTGAGCTAGCTCCACTGAAATGGTCAGGAGGAGGTGGACAGAGGAGCAGGAGGTGAAGGCCTTGAAGGCTGTTTTATTTGGTGCTGATGTTGTAATCACAAGCATTCATCTAGAAAGAAAAGTGATGAGGAAAACAATGATTTCAAATGGATGAGGATCAAGTGCTGGCTGGTGGCAAAGTCATCCTTACCTTTGCACTGCAGGCCCTGCCTGAAGAGCCCCTTGAGAAGCTTCTTACAATACTGGCACACAGTGGGCCGGGTATACGAGTGGATGACGAATGTGTGCGGCACTTTAACTTTGGACAGCAAGATCTTGTCGAGCTGGATGGGTCGCCCAATGTACGACTGGGAATTTGACCTCTTCTCTCGACCAATGAAGGACTCAGATGGTGACTTTTGCTATACGTTTGAAAGACAATAGAGGACAGTAAGTAAAAGACTGATTTATATATTTATATATTTTTATTTTCATTTTGATTTAATTTTTCGACAAAAGGGTTCACATTGTTACTGAGCCGAGGCACTAGTGTAGTAAAACTGACACAAAGAGAGAAATCATTTTCCCAATAAAACACATCCAGCTGTTTAGGTAGTAGTGATGTTCCCAGAGTGATACGGTAAGAGGCAAGTGACCTTGACACAGCATAATATATTTATGTATTTTTAAATTGCTTTTTGTTTTACTATTGTATTTAGTGGACTGAGAAGAATGTCAGAGGAATAAACTAAAACTATGTTCCTGTTTATTAATGTAATTTATTTCCCCTTTACTATCTTACTTGAGTACTTTGCTTTTACATCTGAAAACAGAATTGGAGATGAGAATATTTGAACCTGATTTCTGGGACTTTAAAATAATTTTCAGCTTTTTAGTTTCATTAGTTTTAATGGAGAAATCTAAAGTTGAAAGCAAACCAAAGTATGGTTCTAAATCTCACTGCATATACTACTTCACTGACATTTACTAAAGAGTCACATGTACAAAATGTAAGAAATTAAGGAGGATAATAAATGAAAAGCAAATCTCCCCAGTCTGTCCCATACAGTCCCATCTGAAAAGGGCCGATAGTTTCCTTGGATTTTCTCCAAGAAAAAAAATATATATGTAATTTAAAATTATTCTTTAACCATATAAAAGTAGAGTTAAACTTATACTATCATTTATATAATTGAGAAACAGTGACTACTAGATTATATAAGACTCACAAATATTAATGTTTCGGTTACAATTATACCTCTGTACACTCCTGTTTCTCATTTTGTAATTACATCATCAGCTCAGTATACAGATTTAAAAAAATAAATGAATTAAAATGAACTGTGTTTCCAGTGTTTTTGAACAATTTCATGGTATCTCTTGATATCATGAAAATATACTTGTGAATCATCAGAAATAATAATCATTGGAATTAAAGAACTGAATTACTTTTTAATAGTCATTATAATTATATAATTCATTTATTAAGCTCTTAACTTAGTATTAACTCTGAATAATCACTGTTTTAGGTACCTTATAAGACAGGCCTTGTTATCTATAGTTGAGGTATCTAATTTTGGGGTCAAATGCTAGTACATAGTACAGTCAAAACATGAATCTACATTTGTCTGCTTCTAGAGCGCTTGTATTATCACCTTACTTAGTTAATTTCTAATTTGGGTAATTACTGAAAAGATGAGAAACAAATCATATATACATATAATTTCTATCCCTTTCAATGTCTATCTTTTCATCAAGTGGGAAAATTTTGATTTACAGATTCACTAGCTGCAATAAAAAGAAATTTGAAATGAGATTCTACTTAGGGATATTATGTCTACAGTTACATTTATAACTTCAATTCCATAAAAAACTATGAAGCAGAATTATTCTGGAAGGGTTCAACTCTTGCAGAGACATCATGTGAGCTTTTAAAACTGAGTCTAAGGTTTGCCAAATCAGAATCATAAATATATTGAATAAATACCTTCAGTGGAATTTAATTTTACTGGGAAATAAATAAATTCATTGGGTTAGGTCCTGTTTTAACAATCCAATGGGCCAGTTTTAAGTACACAAAAATGAAAAGTGGTATTTTTCCACAGTTGGAAAGTTTCACCACTCAAAACAAAAGCTGATCTGTTGTCACACTTTCTTAGCAGACTTACAATGTTCTCAAATTTGGAAAATCATATGAGAAGTTGACCAAATTACTTTTCAGTTATTATTCTTAACTTAAGAGACTTAATTCTAAGCTGTGTAGACAAAGCCAGTTTGATGTTGGATTATTCTGTATACCATGGGGCAAATTCACTTAGATGAGCAAGAGGCAGTCAGATAAAGCTGAATGTTTTCTTCTCACCCAACATGGTAACATTCACAGAAACACTACCACAAACTACAAGAACCAAATTATTCCTAAGAAGTCATTTCATTTATTACCTTCAAGGCAGGATTACATAAGAAATTTTAAAACCTTACATGATTCTAGGGAAAAGAAACTGGCTGTTATTTTGTGGCTGAGTCTGTACTGCACATTCAGGCAAAGATGAGATTCACACAGCCACATGTATCCTTGGCACTGAATAACAATAAACTGCAGATTTATGGTGTCAAAATGAAAACTAGCATTTAAGATACAATAGCAACCTAAGATTTTAACAACATTATCAAAGGGTTCTCTTGTCATTTATAGCATCTTAAAATCAACTGGCAACACAACCATTCTCATGATTCCCTTTCCTTACAGTTCCAAATATAATCAGTCATTTTCAATGTGGCCTCTGTTTCTAAATGAAAAGTGAAGTTTTAAAATCATGAGATGGGGGGTGCATGCATGTGGTAACTGATGTACTGGAGACTGAACTGTATTCTATGTTTCTGAGAGTTTACACATATACATTTATACCTGCTTTTCCCTGTTATGCAGCAAAATTAAGAGCTAAGACAAAAAAAGAAGACTGGGTTACTATCTGATGACTTTGTAAATGCTTACTGAAATATTTATCCATTCTTCAAATTGTGAAAAAAAAGCTTTACTGATATATGAGATTGTAAAACAAACATAAAAATAAGATCCTATGAAATAAGGCCATTGACCTATAATATAAATTTATATTGATAATATTTATCTACATATCATTGGTTACATAAATGTTTAACAATCATCATTTTCTGGAATCCTGCCAATCATCCTTTCTAATAATATAAAAGCAAATAAAATGCTTCTAAGGATTTTCAGAATCAGTGATACATTTTGATTAATAATTCACATTCAGTTACCATTTTAATAAAGTTACTAGTTGTAATTTCTATTTTTATGTGAAATTTTATTTGAAGGTATATATGCCAAAAAACCACATTACCATATTTTTTTGTTTGAAGCATCAAGTTACAGAGTAGGCAAAAATTCAGAAGTTAGTAATTTTAAAAGAAATAGAGGATGGTTTAAAAAATCTCATTGATCTAAATTAAACTAGCTTGGACTTTAAGATAATTTCAATAGGAAAGCAGACTTACAATTCAAAGGGTAATGCTGATTTAAATAATTAGTTTTTATGGAAGAATCTGCCTGCAATGCAGAAGCCCTGGGTTTGATCCCTGGGTTGGGAAGATCTCCTGGAGGAGGGCATGGCAACCCACTCCAGTATTCTTACCTGGAGAAGCCCATGGACAGAGAAGCCTGGCAGGCTACAGTCCATGCAGTCGCAACGAGTCAGACACGACAGAGCGACTAAGCACAGTACATGGATGTTATGCATTATTATACAAAGAAAAGAGATATGGTATCATTGTATTTCTTCATTAACTTACTTCATTTTAATATTTTTTATGTACTTGTATATTTGTATTAAGTGAACTGAAAGTGCTAGTTGCTCAACAGTGTCTGACTCTTTGGGACCCCATGGACTGTAGCCTGCCAGGCTCCTCCATCCATGGAATTCTACAGGCAAGAATATGGCAGTGGGTAGACATTCCCTTCTGGGGATCTTCTCGACTCAGGGATCGAACCTGGGACTCCTGCACTACAGGCAGATTCTTTACTGTCTGAGCCAAGGAAGTATATTTGTATACTTAATCATTATAAGTACATCACATTTTTTAAATAAGATCTTTAATTATGGTAGAGAAAATTCTCGCTTACCTATCAACACTAGTAAAGTTTTTACTAGGTTTACTAGTTTAACTAAATGGTGTTTAAATTAATCTCCACTGTTACTTGCTGTTCCAGTCTGGCACTGTGTATTTGGTGAACCTAGGCAATCTGCAGAATGAGTGTTGTGTTTTTTGTTTTTTTTTTTTCTCTCTGGGAATAGAGAGGAAAGTTGAAATGTTTTAGAAAGGAAGAAGCAAACAGCAACATTTTGTTTCATTCTGCTTCATTATTATGGGTAGGGCAATGACTGGCTCAAAACTCTGAACAGATATAACATTCTCTTCTCTATAATTATGGTAAGCACATGCAAGAGGATGCGCTTCTAAAAATTTACATTTTTACAGTAGCCATTAGGCTTATGTATTGTTCTTTTCCTGAGTGGAGGAGTTTGGATCAAATTGTAGGTGTGAAACTTTTTTGAGAGCTGACATCACTGTATGACATGGCATTTGTATGGACTGATGTTAATGATCTGATCTGGCAAATTACAGATGATGAAAAGTATAAAGATCTCTCTTATTCTCATTGTTTAAGAAGGATCACAGTCATGAATGGGAGAGAATATGAGAACAGAAAAATGATGAAAGCTGAATTTTAAAGCCAAGATTAGACATTAAAGATTCTAGAGATTAAAATGTTTTTAAAGACTGTGGTTTCCTGAAGTGTCTGTAACATCCACATGTTAACAGTGTTTCACGTGAAATGACTGCTGAAGTTAAAACTGTATGCACTGAACACCTACTTATAGAGACAATGCATCTTGCTTCTCTAGGCAAGGAATCTGTTTTTTAACCTGGTATATTAAATAATGACTCAGCAAGTTTGGAACCCTCCCAGGAAATGACTGCTTAGATTACATTATGGAAACTCCAACTGCCAGCACATCTTTAAACATTCAACAGGACTGTGAAACAATTTCCCAACAAGGTATATTCCACTTCACAGTTCAAAATGAATTCTCTTTATTAGTAAATCTAAAAAACAGAGGGGGAAAAACTGCCTTTACTTGTGGTTTCTTGTCATTTATGTAAAAATTAAAAATAAGATTTCCTGACAGATAAAAGTCACTTTATAAAAAGCAGCATTCAAATGAAACTTTATCCAGTATTAAAATATTTATGTTTATTAAATAAAGTCCACTTCATAGACCCATAATGGCGACTGAATTTGGAGTGACATAAATTCCTATTGAGTTAAAAAGAAACGGAAAAGGTAATACTTTTGTGTACACTTTGAAGTCTCTTTCTGGATTTATCATTTTCAGCACTCCTTTTGGTCTTAATCATCAACACAATGGGGCTTCCCTGGTGGCTCAGACAGTAATAAATCTGCCTGCAATGCAGGAGACCCAGGTTCAACTACAGGGTCAGGAAGATGGAGGAGGGAATGACTACCCACTCCAGTATTCTTGCCTGGAGAATTCCATGGACAGAGGAGCCTGGTGGGCTACAGTCCATGGGGTCGAAAAGAGTCGGACACGACTGAGTGAGTAACACTTTCACATTTGCACTTTTCACTACACAGTAAACTCCTAAGGCAAGGAAAGTGTCTTAATCACACTTGTCTTCTGTTGGTAGAAAGAAGAACCTGGTACAATGTAAGTAATAAGCAATGCTTGAACAATAATGAATGTTTTCAAGAAATAAATGTATGCAAATAATGGATGAGACATTTCAATAGAGATGTTCAAAATACAGACTGTTGATACAAGCATTAAAAAAAAAAAAATAGTATTACATGCACTGTAACACCGACACACTTGCTCTACAGAATTTCAATTTTGAGAGACTACAATTGACTAAGCAATGTTTTTCACTGGAACTGTTCTCTGTACTTGTCTGCCTGCTCCTCATCCCTACTTAGCATATACAACACGTATACAATGTCTATCACAACCCTTCTGCTCTAAAAAGAGGACAGGCGGAAAGCTCAGATATGCACCGGTAGGCTGTTAATATTAGTGGGTGTCAGGAATGCAACAGAGAATGTTGGAGCTTATGGAAAACTGGAGAGGACAGGTTCAGTTCAAAAGTGATGGCTGTGGCTCAAACACTTCTAATGGCTGCCATGTGACTGCAAAAGCCTTATGTTTTCAGCTTTTTTAGTTTTACAAAAGAAGCAGAAAATCTAGGTGCTTTATGAAATAACTCTATTTCTAAATATCGGTGACTCTGAAAACAATTCTGAAACATTCAGTCAACTGAACTGGGGAATAAATCTGGTCATGGGGAGGAGTTTGAGACCTCTGGATTAGATAAAGACATAAATCACTTTCTATAACTTTTGTATGTACCAAATTGTTTTCATGGCACTTCATGTAAATTCATCAACTCATTTCAATCTCATGATCACCAGGTTTTTTAAAGATAAGGAAACTGAACCATAGAAAGATTACATCATCTGCCCAAGATCATACAGCCTGTAAAATGCAGAACCATGAACTCAGGTAGTCTTGTTCCAGGCTTGCTTCCTCTTTTCTTAGTCTCTCCCAGCTCTCATATCCCCTGATTTTATACTAATATAAAAATAGAAAATATTTTCTGCCCTCCATTTAAGTCATGAAAGAAGAGTTCATAGAAATGAGAATAACAAAGCAACAGTATGTTCCACATGTCAAGTGCATTGTGAAAATATTGTGAACCATTTAACCTTAAACCACAGAAGATTTTTTCAAGCAGTTTGCCTGTGCTCAGAGGATAGCATCAGAGTCAAACATGTGTCCAGAACATTATGACTAGCAGAATATATAGCTTCTATTGTTTAAGTATCACTCAGTTGCCTGCCTACTTTCCTATCCAGCTGCTGTTATGCTTAAAAGATACAAGTACCACTGTGTGACACAAAGCCAAGCAAACATTAACCTTTTATTACTGAAGTGTTAAGATCTAGCCTTTTTGATTATCAAAGAACTGGGCAGAATAGTGCCTTATAACAATTTGCCCCTACTGCTATCAAGATGGATCTACCTAATTTAACAAGTGATTCCTAGGACAAATTCTACCCAAAGGCTCAAGTCAGATGCTATAGGACATACAAAGATTAGTCAGTACCAGTCTCTGTGCCCAATAAGCTTACTACCCAACAGAATTCTGGACACAACATAACTGTTGTTATTAACTTGTGCCCTTTCCTTCTTTAGGTTCTGCCTTACTCTTCAGATTCCAGGTAATATATCACCTTCTCCAAAAGGCCTCCAGACTACCTCATTTCCTGCCCACATGCCTTCCACACTCTTTTACTCTCTGGCCCATCATACTTTCTCCTCCAGGGCAATTACTGCAGCCTACAACTTGTCTTACTTACCTGTTTATTAGGTAAACATAACCATCTCCCTTCAGTAGAATATAAGTTCCATGAGTATGGAAACTTGACAATTTTGTTCATCACTGTATCATCAACTTCTGGAAAACTGCCTCCCACAGAATAAGTGCCCATATGCATCCAGGTTCAAAGAAAAAATAAACCACTTCCATGGTGGAGATGAAGGGGTCATTCAGAAAAGGAGTTTCCTGAAGAAGACGTACTGGGTATGGACCCTGAAGGGAGTCTTGCCATGCAATGGCTATGTTAACTATTATTAGCAGCCAAAATTCTGTTTGGGACAATTCAGTCCTCCCCGTCTTTGGACTGACTGGTTCTACTGCTGCTAAGTCGCTTCAGTCGTGTCTGACTCTGTGCGACCCCATAGACAGCAGCCCACCAGGCTCCCCCATCCTTGGGATTCTCCAGGCAAGAACACTGGAGTAGGTTGCCATTTCCTTCTCCAGTGCATGAAAGTGAAAAGTCAAAGTGAAGTCGCTCAGTCATGTCCAACTTCGCGACCCCATGGACTGCAGCCTACCAGGCTCCTCCATCCATGGGATTTTCCAGGCAAGAGTACTGGAGTGGGGTGCCATTGCCTTCTCCTTGGACTGACTAGAGGCTTCTTTTATATACTCTGAAGCCTGTTTATCCCACTTGGAAATGTACTAGTGAAACATGACAGTGAATGCTTAGTCTCAGGCTATTTTATGAAGGGAAAAGAAACGATTGACATCTTTCCACAACACTTAGATGAGTATTTCATCTCAAAAATGGGGAATCTGGGATTTTCCAGAACAGTTCCTGGGCAACAGGCAAGTCTCAACAGCCCTGTGAAATGGAGTTCAGATATGAACACTCTGGTGCCATGCCCTGTAATTCCCTGAGTGGAGGGTATGGTGTTTGGTGAATTTTAAATTGTTTGGTGCTATTCTGTTACAATTTTGACTCTATAGGGCTGGAACTACCTGTCAAGTGTGCAGATAAATGAGTTTGGCTACTCAGTTGGATACCCTAAATATACAGCATAAATAAAATCTAATCAACACCTTTTCAAAACATTGAAAAGGACTGCTACAGGGCAGAAAAAAAGTATACCCCCTGCTCAGAGGTGATGGATGCTGTTTCACAGTAGAGAATCCACTTTTAATGTTTGAAGCAATTTGTGAAAGCTTTCACACTAATAAAATATATAATCTCTTAAAAATACAAGGTGATCTGGATTTGCTGAGTGCTAAAGCAGTCTTGGAAGTTACATTAACTTTTATATTGCCTCACTCTTTTTAAGTAAACAGAAATGAAGGATAAAGGAATCTAACTATTTTCTTAAGCAATCCACCCTTTCCAGGGAAAGCGCTAGACCTTTTGGAGAGTTGTTACAAATTGCATGCACTGTTCTTCCAAAATGTCAGTTAGTTACAGTCTGTAAATCTGTGGGTTCTTGGAGGAAAGGGGAAACATAAGACCACCTCTCCATACGCATAAACTTGAGGGCAGTGTAACCTTAACGTCACATGCTATACATTCACGAAATAAAAATGGAGCATTTCCACTGAGGAAGGAAGTAACTTTGCATATCAACAAGTGGAGGGCTTTGACTGTCAGATTTCATCTACATATAGAATGTAAACTGGAAGGTAAGCAGATCCTGTGGAAAATTCAAGAATAGCGATTTTAGGGATACATATTCTCATGGTGGGCTTCCGTAGTGGCTCAGAATGTAAAGAATCTGCCTCCAATGGAGGAGAAAGTGAAAGTGAAGTTGCTCAGTCGTGTCTAATTCTTTTCAACCCCATGGACTGTAGCCTATGAGCCTCCTCCATCCATGGAATTTTCCAGGCAAGAATACTGGAGTGGGTTGTCATTTTCTTCTCCAGGGATCGAACCCGGGTCTCCTGCACTGCGTTGCAAGCAACTGCTTTTACTTAGTCTGAGCCACAGGGAAGTGCAGGAGACTCGGGTTCAATCCCTGGGTCAGAAAGATCCCCTAGAGAAGGATATTTGACCCTGATTGAATTGACAGTGGGCTTGGCCTCAGTTTATGAGTTCATGGGAAAGCTGAATGAAACAATCTGGAAAGATGCTTTCCTATCAATTACTGCCTTGGACATACCAAGAAGAAGCTGGAAAAAACATGACATAAACACAGTGCAAAGCTGCAAAGTTGCCTCTCCCTTCAAAAACGGCCCACACGGATAACTCTACAGTGTTTTATAGAAGCTTAGCCTATAACAATCAATGATGAATATATAGTATGTGTGTATATGCATGTGCACATGTGCTTTTGCAAGAATCAAAGAGTAGATTTTAATGCAACTTAAAACAGAAAAAAGAAAAGTATGAGACTTTTTTCTTTACCTACAAAAAAAAAAAAAAGAAGCTGACTTTTAAAAGTATAGGAAAGAATTAACTCAGTGAAATTATGTCAGTGTACATAGCTACAGAAAAACAGACACTTCCAAAAACTGGGCTATTTGGGGAAAAGTCCATTTGTTCATAACTTCTGGACTCTGTTGTATCTTGCATCCCACTATATTTATTACCAAAATTGCAATACTCTTATTACTCTTCTTGAGAAGGGAGTGATGACTTCATCTCACCAGACAGAACCAATCTAATGGTCAGAACCAGGTCTTGTGGACCAAGTAAAATGATGTATCTAAATATTTGTGAACACACTGATAAAACATTTTAGAAACTGAATTATTTCTAAAGTTTCTAGAAGTTTAATTTATAGTACCAATTTCAATCTTCCATTCGCTTCACTCCTCCTTATTATTTCTTCTATACAAACCTTTATTTTTTCTTGAGTCAGAACATTTATGAAGATACAGAAACTCTCCAAGTAAAAACGAGCAACCTTTTTTCATAGTACTCAGCTAGGAGCACTGTGGTCACAACTGCTGACTATGGCAGGCTGGATGTGACACTAGACGGGCACAGACAGCCACTGAGCAAATGCTTGTCACTGGTAACAGGGTGGGTGTGGGGCGGTTTTGCATCTTAAAGCAGAGAACGATGCTTTGTGTCTTAAGGCATGGCTGTGGAGGAGTGCTAAGGAGGCCAAGGTATCTTTGCAATATGACTGCACAAGTCTTCACTAAAGATTCATTCATTTAAAAGATCAGTCGGTAAATGTGGACAAGTGGTATATGATGTCCCCTTCCTCAGTGGAGTTCATGAAGAACTCTCCAGCTGTGTTCACATTTAGAATTCCACATCTGGAAGTCTATGTGCAGCTGCTACTGCTGCTAAGTCACTTCAGTCGTGTCCGACTCTGTGTGACCCCATAGACGGCAGCCCACCAGGCTCCCCTGTCCCTGGGATTCTCCAGGCAAGAACACTGGAGTGGGTTGCCATTTCCTTCTCCAGTGCATGAAAGTGAAAAGTGAAAGTGAAGTCGCTCAGTCGTGTCCAACCCCTAGCGACCTCATGGACTGCAGCCTACCAGGCTCCTCCATCCATGGGATTTTCCAGGCAAGAGTACTGGAGTGGGGTGCCATTGCCTTCTCCATCTATGTGCAGAGTATGAAATAATAATGTACCTATGATAAGCTAGACACAATGGATGAAATCAGGCAACAGCTGATTAACAGCACATCAAAGTAGGCCTCACACTCTTAATTTTGCTGATGGGCTCCTTCCTGGCAAACCTACCACTACACATACTCTTCTGACTCTCAGGAGAAGGGCTGCTTGAAGAATTCTTGGATGTCTTTTCCTCACTGGAAGTATACACTGGAGAATTAGTTTACACAATCATCAAAAGAAATCTCAAAATATCTGGCTAATGTACTACGTAGACGTCATGGCACATATTGAAATGGAAAAACGACTTATTCATTCAGATTAATCACCAGGATTCCTGGAACTCCAGAACACAAGTGTAACAAGTAAAGTCTCTACCTCTAGATAGACTTCTGCTTCTTTGGAAAATATCCTGGAAAATATTTGGCCAGAAATTTCACCATAGTTACATTCAGGATTAGAAATAACTTCCCCCCCATTATTTGCTCATTTGAAAGGAATCTATCTTGACTATTATAAAGCATATCAGGATCATATCCAATTACAGGTAGATAATGTAATACTGGTATGCTTGTTTTTTTTTTTTTAATTAATGAATAGAAACAGTAACTGAATGAGTCATCTTGTGGGCAGAGTTTCTAGGAAGTATGCAGCAAAGAGTTCCTTTTGGTACAATGCTTGTCTTAACTAAATGGGAGTCAGTAAACTTTATAAAAAATAATAGCAGTTTACAGCAAATTATTATTTAGAAAATATGTACCCTCTCATAAAGAGTTAAACTGAATATTTTCCAAATTTAATAAAAAAAAAACCTAACATATGTGAAGTGTATAAACAGTCAAACATAGGAAAAGCTTTTTAAATAAGCAATTTATATTCTAATAACATCTGTAAGGCAGTCTGAATGTTAAGAATTACCAAAAAGACTTGTCTAAAAGCATTTAATTTCACACACACACACAATTCTAGAGCCTCTTAACTTCAAAGCTGTAATAGTAAATGTTTCCTTAAAGACACTTTAAAACATTTAAAATAACTTCAGCCAAGTTCTTAAATTTTTAAAAAATTCCATAAGGCCTACCTAACTTTAAAAAAAAAAAAAACACACACAATCACGCCATGACTGTATCCTGTCATTACAAAGGACACCGGTGCTTTAAATTCTGTTCCATTTTCTAACTTGACTTCAGCTCACTCATGTAAAGAGAAAACTATTCTTCTGAATCATTTGAAAAGAATATAATATTTAATCTGCCTACAATGATTTATTTTCAATAGTATTCCACTTACAGTAAGATAAGGAGTGAAAATATGTTTTCTCTGTTTTAAAATATCAGTATGGGAAAAAGCCATCAAAAACACATGTAAAATTGAAGATATACTTCCACCATTGATTAACAGATAGAACAGTACATATTCTAAATAACAACCAACAAGCAACTCAACAGAGAAAGAGACAGGGAATTCACCACGGGTAAAATACAAATGGCCAATAAATAAATGAAAAGCTGTTTCTCTTCTCTAGTAAAGACATGATATTTACTAATAGAAATTATTTTACTTATCCAATTAGTGGATAATTGGATAATTAAAAAATACTGATAAATTGACTGTTGGGAAGAGTATGAGGAAACAGACTCTCATACACTGTAGTCAGTGAAGTTATAAATTTAAACTTTTACAACGTTTTGAAGAACTAGTTGGCCACAAAATGCATATATTCTTTAGTCTACTTGGCTTCTAAGGATATAACCTTCTGGAGTCAGTCAACAGATACTTACTGATAAACCTACAATTAAACCTATAATAAGTTTACAAATGTGAAAGAAATACAGACAAGGACACTTATTTCAGAATTGTTTTTTAAAGAGGAACCAATCTAATAGATAGAGATTAATTAACATGCATCATTGCAATGTAATACCAGGAGCTTCTACAAAAACTTTTTGTTTGCATTTTGTTTCCCTCAGCAGCTAATCCATGAAGGCCTAGCTGCCCGTAAGCTGTACAACTTGCATAGAAAAGCCAGCTACTCTTCAGTCCTCTTTTACACAATCTGCTCTGAATTCAGTACAGGAGGGTGAAGTGGAAAATGCTTCCTATCCTTGTTTGGCTTTATTCCCAAAGGATAATTTGAAGGGAAAGATACTACTCCACATTTAAAATTATGTCTGGAAGGCACTGTAAATTACAAAATTTTAATTTATAAGAATATCATTGACCTAGCATTTACTCTGGACTTTTCTAAGTAGGGCACATTTTGAACTAGGTTGATTTTTCAAACATGGGAATTTACTATTATTGAAGAAGATCTCTTCATTTTACATCTCATGAATCAAGATATCTTGACTTCTCAATTTTATTTAACCCAGAACATGTTCTGGTTGTGTTTTCATTAGTGTCCTTTGTTAGAGTTACCTTAACAAGACCATTTTAGAATGGACACTGATAACGGTATTTGACATTTATAGTCTCATGAAGGAAAATAATAATATGTCAACCCTCAATTCACCAGAAGTACAGAAAAGAAAAATGAAACATTAACAAGTCAACTGGTCAAAACAAGTTATCACAATAAGAGCACTGCTGTATATCCTGCTTTAAGACTTGACTTCTCCCCAGTGTTTAGGTCGTTAATTGCCTAAGATGGATAAAAAGTCAATTTTTTGAGGGGGTATTTCTCAAAACCTTTATGAAAGAAATGAGCTTCTTTTCCAGATATAATTTCTTCTTGGATTGAGACCTTAATACATACAGTTGCATACCATCCTTTTTAAATAGACTGTGATTAGACTATAAATTAAATAGACTGTGATGATACATTAAGAAAAAGCTCCTTTCCTAAAAAGTTGTAGTCATTTTCAGATGGTGGCTGCTCTGTGCCTTACTGTGCCAACCAACACTGGTGGCTATCAGGACTGTGACCTTGCTTGGCATGGTGCTATGCTCCAGCATACAGCTCTAACGTGTGCAATTCAGTAAACGCGCTACAGTGTTCTGTTCTCGTCTGCGTTCTCTACTCTTCTCAGCTGGTCTGCTCAGTTTCGTAGAAAAGGCACCAATGTTATGGAATCAAGGAATCTAAGGGCAAAATTTAATCTAATGAACCATCTACTAGTCTAAAGCCTGCATTGCTCTTTGTCTTACCGAAGACTGTGAAAACTTGAACAATAACATCAGGAAAAGAAAACAACCGTCAACACCACCCATGGGCTTTCTGCAGTTCAATAGGCTAGATTCTGAGCTAAAATTCTGACCCAAGTATCAAAACAGGTAACTGCCTGATGTTAATTTAATATTATAATGCTGGTTTACAAAACGACAGTGAAGCACATTTCTCAGTAGAGCTAGCACCTACCTCAAAGCCAGGACTCACAGGAGACTGATACATGAAGTGGTAAAGAGCAAAAAGCAGACAACGGTGCAGAGTAAAGGAAGGAAAAAGATAAGAGAACCATGTTATTAGAATAAAGCAGTGCATGTTGCTCAACAATATTATTAGCAAATAATAGATCTGTCTTCAACAAAAAGCAAAATGGGATACGAATCCGTTTTTGCGGAACAGAAACATCTGGGTTAGAAATTACTTTTTAATATTTAAATGGGACTAGAGACTTTAAGATTGCAAAAACAGAGTCTATAGTTTTGAGCTGGTAGAGGGGGAAAAAAAATCTGCTTATCAGTGTCAGTGATGAGAGACAGTTCATTCACCTTGTTGAAAATAAATCAGAGACAGAATGAGCATTTTGACCTTTAAGTGAAAGATGAGATTTTCTTCACAATAATTCATCCTCTCAATGGGAAAAGAAAGGAAAAGGTCATCCAAGTAATCAAACGTGACATAGTTGTTATCTGCCTTGAGGCAGGAATAAGCTGATGAATAATCAGTATCAGTCAGTGCTGTACAAACCTGGAAAGTCCAATATAGGCTTAGAGTTTTAATGAGGGAAATATGTCTGTGGTGTATTCTTTGCTCATTTTAGAGTCTTTGATACATAGCATTGCTTTCCTGTCTGATTTCATCCAAGTTTGAAATATAATTCAAAAGTTGACAGGTTATTAAAAATTTTTTAAGAGGAGGAATATCAATGAAAAAACCATTTTAGTTAAGTAAACAAGTACCTGGTAATTTATGTGGAATACGTTTTTTTTTCATCTCTGTTTCCTCAAGCTTTGGGGGTCACCTCTATTTGATAACTAGAAATCAAATCTAAACTAAAAATAGTTGACTTTCTTAAACAAAAAAATGCATGACTGTGTTTTGAAATCAGGAATATTTCCAGTATTGAATAAATCATTACACTTTGAGAAAAATCCCAGTATTTCTTCTCTCAATCCCTAAGTATCCTAAGTTGCAATCTACTGCTAAACCATTTTGTCAGAGACTTTGGAAAGTGATGTACATTCACACTGAGGTTCTGCTAAGATTAACTGCTACTCAGTAATACCTGTGTTAGATTACTGGATTATCATGAAGCATGAGCAGAACTCAGGGACAACAATGGCTCATTTGGCCAGATCCAAACATGATTTTCAGAGAAGGCAATGGCACCCCACTCCAGTACTCTTGCCTGGAAAATCCCATGGACGGAGGAGCCTGGTAGGCTGCAGTCCATGGGGTTGCTAAGAGTCAGACACGGCTGAGCGACTTCCCTTTCACTTTTCACTTTCATGCACTGGAGAAGGAAATGGCAACCCACTCCCGTGTTCTTGCCTGGAGAATCCCAGGGACAGGGGAGCCTGGTGGCTGCCGTCTATGGGGTGGCACAGAGTCGGACACAACTGAAGCGACTTAGCAACAGCAAACATGATTTTGGAGGAGAAATTATATAACTGTTTCAATGTACTTTTACGAAAATTTTCACACAGGGGCAAAACTTTCTCTTTGGGAGAAGTCAATCAAATTTCCTCAATTTCTAAAATAAGAAATGATCCTTGTCATCAACATATCTCATATCCAAAGCACAGGATTTTCTTCCAGTGCAGCTCTGAATGTCTTCATTCTGGGCTATCATCAGAATGCATTTCTAGCTTAGTGCTGGTTCAGTGCTCGATACTTGAAGATGGCCTAGGCAACATGCATTGACTTATTCCTTTAAGTTACCATTTTTAAAAGAGTATTTTTTCCCATTAGGTATTTCTGGGTTTTGTGAGAAAAGGGGATTTCATATTTGAGTCAGTTTAGGAGCACTGATTTCATTATTGTAAGACTTCTGTGAACCATAATCATGCTCAATGAATACTGTGATGTCCAGTACTTGGATGGACAAAGAAGCATTTCCTAATCTTATCTGCCTAGGAGAATGAGTCTTTGGATAATATTTTATAGTATTTGGTATAATATTTTATACCATTATCTTAAAGAAAAAATTTTGGGAATCACACACCTCCGTATTTTTCCCTTGCTATCAAATTAGAATCACCAGAAATGTCCATAAGTCACCAAGAAAAAGAGAACCACCTGTTCTTTTGAGAGGTGGTTGGAATATTTTACTAGAGCTTTATTTTTATTTTTGTTTCCTCCTTGAAGGAAGATCATATGAATAACAGTTTTATATCTGTGGTGAAGACTACTATAGAAAATGTTTACTGTGTAAATGAATACTATATATATTAGGATGTTGTGGCATATTACTTTCATTTAGCACTCAGAGAATTTATGTTTCCTGTGACTGAATAATGCAATTTCTATAACTTTAAATTGATTAACAGGAGTCTCAGAGTTAAATTTAATTATTAATTATTCTAATACAATACTTCATTCTTTTCTCACATGACTTGGGATGAAGAATCGTAATGACTTTGTAACTTTCTATTAGGATACGTACTTGCTATTGTCATTTAAAAATATCTTTACTGGGGTACAATTTTTATGGCATAAAGTACAGAAAATTCCAGGTGTACCTCTTGATGAACATAAAAGCATGGACCTCTCCCCAGATCAAGATACAGAATATTTCCAGCATCCATGGTTCTCTCCTGCTCCCTTTTAGTTTTTATTGATCAGAACTTCAGATACTGGATTCATAAGCATATAAACTTTATGTCCATTTTTCCCCTAAATATAATTTTGTGAGATTTATTTATGGTGCTGAAAGAATCAAGAGTTCCTCAATTCTATTGCTGTATTGCTGCTGCTGCTGCTGCTAAGTCGCTTCAGTCGTGTCCGACTCTGCGACCCCATAGACGGCAGCCCATCACGCTCCCCCGTCCCAGGGATTCTCCAGGCAAGAATACTGGAGTGGGTTGCCATTTCCTTCTCCAATGCATGAAAGTGAAAAGTGCCGGGAGCCAGCATGAGGAAAGAGATCCGACAAAAAAGTAAAAGTGAAGTCGCTCAGTCGCGTCCAGCTCTTCGCGACCCCATGGACTGCAGCCTACCAGGCTCCTCCATCCATGGGATTTTGCTATATACTACTATTCCATTGTATGACTATCATTATTTACGTGTTTCTAGCTTTTAGCTATGATCAATAAAATTGCTAAAAACATGCTTGTAACAGTAGGATTCACATGGACACCACTCTCCCGCCCCACAATATGAAATCGTTAGGCATCCATGTAAAAAAATATGAATAAGATTTATAAGAGGAAAAATACAAAACTTTGATGAGTGACATCAAAGAGCTAAATAATAGAGATATCCCACATTCACATTTAGGAAGACTCAATACTGTTGTCAATTTCTCAGTTATTCTCAACTTCACCAATAAATTCAATGTAACCCCAATCAAAATCACAGCATATCATTTTATGGATATTAAGAGAGTGATTCTACATTTTATATGGAAAGACAAAAGACAGAGTATATCCAACGCCATACTGAAGAGAAGAACAAAGTTAAAGGACCGATACTATTCAACTTCAAGAGTTACTATAAAGTTATAATAATCAAAACAGTGTGGTATAAGAATGACAAGTAGATCAATGAATCAGAATAGTGAGTCCCTGAAAAGGCCCCCATAAATACAGTCAATTCACCTTTGACAAAGCATCAAAGGGAATAAAATGGAGAAAAGATGGTCTCTTAATAAATGGTACTGGTGACTCACATATAAACAAACGAACTTAGACACAAACATTATATGAATTAAATTAATTAAATTAAGAAGTGAATTAATTTGCCTATGCTCATACCACCCGGACTATGTCCAGCCTTGTCTGATCTCACAAGCTAAGCAGGGTTGGGCCTGGTTAGTACTTGGATGTGAGAAGTGAATTAATTTAAGTCATTTTAACTCTACATGAATCATAGACCTCAATGTAAAACAAAACACTATAAAAATCACAGAAGATAGCAAGATAGCATAAAAGAAAACCTAGGTGACCTTGGATATGGTGATGCCTTTTAAAACACATAACCAAAGAGACAATCCATGAAAGATAAGCCCAACTTCATTAAAATGAAAAACTTCTGCTCTGCAAAAGACAATGTCAAGAGAATAGGAAGACAAGTCACAGACTAGGATAAAACATTTGCAAAATATTAGCAAAAAACACATCTAATGAAGACTGTTATCCAAAATATACAAAGGACACTTAAAATTCTACAATAAGAAAATAAACAACCCCATTTAAAAATGGGCCAAAGACCTTAATAAAGACTTTACCAAAGAAGATATACAGATGGCAAGTAAGCATATGAAAAGAAGTTTTATATTATAATATGTCATCAAGAAAATGCCAGTTGAAACAATGAGAAACCACTACCACACACCTCTACCACACACCTCTCAGAATGCGAAATCCAGAACAATGACACCAAATGCTGGCAAAGATGTACAGCAATAGGAATTCTCATTCATTGCTGGTGGGAATGCAACTACCTAGAAGATTGGCAGTTTCTGATAAACCTTACCATATGATCTGGCAAAAACACTCTGTGATATTTGCCTAGAAGACCTGAGAAGTTGTGTTTACACAAAAACCTATACACGATGCCTATAGCATCCTTACTCATAACTGCCAAAATGTTGAAGCAACCAAGATGTCCTTTGTTAGGTGAATGGATAAATAGGGACAACTGTGGACAGCACAACAATGGAATAATAACTTATTCCACATTAAAATTAAATGAGCTGTCAAGACATGAAAAGACACAAAGAATACTTAAATATGTCCTACTAAGTGAAAGAAGCCACACTGGAAAGGGTACATACTGTATGATTTCAACTATATGACGTTTTGAAAGAGCCAAAACCACAAAGACAGTGAAAAAAAAATCATTAATTGTAGGGGTTAGGTAGAGGGGATGAAGGAAGAATAGACAGAGCTAAGAGGACTTTTTAGGGCAGCGAAAATATTCTGTATGATACCATGATGATGAATAAATGTCATTATACATTTGTCCAGATCCACAGAATGTATAACACCATGAATGAACTAAAGCAAACCATGGACTTTGTGTGATTATGATGTATCAATGTATGTTCATCAGTATTAGCGAAATACCACTCTGTTGAGTGATGGTGATAATTTGTGGGAGCTTTGCATGTGTGGGGGCTATAATAACATGTGGGGGCATATGGGAACTCTCTATGTCATCCTTTTGATTTTGCCATGAACCTAAAGCTGCTTTAAAAAAGTGAAGTCTAAAAAAATTTTTAAATGCTTGCATATATGTTTCCATGTATGTCTATACACATTTCTGGTAAATATATACCTAGGAGTAAAACTGCTGAGTCACATGATATGTATATATTCAGCTTTAGAAGATAATCACCAACCAGAATGCCAAAGTTGTTAAACGAAATAATATCTCCACTAGTAGTGTATGTGAGTTCCAGTTGTTCAATATCTTCAACAATACTTGTTACTATCAGTTGTTTTCTCCCAATGTTAGGTATTCTGTGCTGTGCTTAGTCAGCTGTGTCTGACTCTTTACAACCCCTTGGATTGTAGACTGCCAGGCTCCTCTGTCCACGGGGATTCTCCAGGTGAAAATACTGGAGAGGGCTGCTGTACCCTCCTTCAGGGGATCTTCTCAACTCAGGAACTGAGCCCAGGTCTCCCGCATTGCAAGCGGATTCTTTACAGATTCTTTACCAGCTGAGCCACCAGGGAAGCCCATGAATACTGGAGTGGGTAGCCTATTCCTTCTCCAGGGGAATCTTCCCAATTCAGGAATCAGACCAGTGTCTCCTGACTGCAGGTAGATTCTTTATCAGCTGAGCTACCAGAGAACCCCTGGTGTAGAGATATTTCATTGTAGATTAACTTTAGACTGTTTGATATCAAATGATGCAAAATATATTTTCAATGCTTATCAGCTGTCTTTTGTAAAGTGCTGTTCAAGTACTTTGCTTATATCTTAAATAAGGTTGTCTTTTAAAGTTTCACAGATGCTCTTCATACATTTGGATATGAGTCTTTTATAAGATATATATATATACACATATTATATATATTGAAAATGTCTTCTTTTATGATTTGCTTTTTCACATTTTTAATGGTATATTTCACTGAAAACAATGTGTTACTTTTAATGGTGCCTTTATCAGTTTTTTCCCTTTGTCTGTGTTTGAGTCCTATTTTTAAAAGTTTCTCATGACTCAAATTATTGTAGATATTCTTCTATGTTATTTCCTAGAAGCTTCTAATCTGCCTAGAAGTTATTTTCATTTGGTATAAGGTAAGGCCATGATTCATATTTTCCACATACATATACAGAAATACTTGGAAAAAATCGCTTTCTCACAGCAGTGGTATAATTGTCAAAAATTTGTTGGTCTGTACATGTACATAGTTTCTGGACTCCTCCTGTTCTGTTTCACTGGTTTATTAATATTCTTCTGTTCCTGTGTAATACCACATTGTCTTTATACTTAATCTTGTGTAACACCACATTGTTTTAACTATGACTTTATGCCGGTATGTTTGGGAATTCTCCAGCTTTGTTCTACATCAGGGGTTCTCAAACTCCACACTACTGACATTCTGAACCAGGTACTTCTTTGCTTGGGGGTGCTGTCTGGTGCATTGGCCCCTCAAATCCTAACTGTCTTGGTTGTTTCTGGGTACCTTTAAATATTGTTTTGTTATGTTCTGTTATATTTTATTCAGCTTTTATAATTGTCCCTTATAGGAGAGTTGATTGATACAAGCTTCTTCATAGCTAGGAGCAAAACTTCTGGAGTAAATTATTAACTTTTTGCCTAAGTCTAAGCCTTGCATAACATGATTTCAAATAAATGACTTTCTTTTAACTTTTCCGTAATACCACACAAACATCTGTAACTTAAAAAAAAAAAAAAGATGTGTAAGTCACAAATAAACTAATTGGATCATTTAAGCTGGAATCAAGATTGCTAGGAGAAATATCAATAACTTCAGATATGCAAATGACACCACCCTTATGGCAGAAAGCGAAGAACTAAAGAGCCTCTTGATGAAAGTGAAAGAGGAGAGTGAAAAAGTTGGCTTAAAACTAAACATTCAGAAAACTAAGATCATGGCATCCAGTCCCATCACATCATGGCAAATAGATGGGGCAACAATAGAAACAGTGAGAGACTGTTTTGAGGGGCTCCAAAATCACTGCAGACGGTGACTGAGCCATGAAATTCAAAGACTCTTGCTCCTTGGAAGAAAAGCTATGACCAACCTACACAGCATATTAAAAAGCAGAGACATTAGTTTGTCAGCAAACGTCCGTCTAGTCAAAGCAATGTTTTCTCCAGTGGTCATGTATGGATGTGAGAGTTGGACTATAAAGAAAGCTGACTGCCAAAGAATTGATGCTTTTGAACTATGGTGTTGGAGAAGACTCTTGAGAATCCCTTGGACTGCAAGGAGATCCAACCAGTCCTTCCTAAAGGAAATCAGTCCTGAATATTCATTGGAAGGACTGATGCTCAAGCTGAAACTCCAATACTTTGTCCACCTGATGTGAAGAGCTGACTCTGAAAACACCCTGATGCTGGGAAAGATTGAAGGCAGGAGGAAAAGGGGACAACAGAGGACACCTGGTTGGATGGCATCACCGATGCAATGCACATGAGTTTGAGTAGGCTCCAGGAGTTGGTGATGGACAGGGAAGCCTGGCGTGCTGCAGTCTATGGGGTTGCAAAGAGTCGCACATGACTGAGTGACTGAACTGACTGAATCTTGACTTCCTCTCTGCAACTGTCTCAAAGTTTATAAAACTGATTTAGTCTTAATAAGTTTACTTATACATAATGAAAAACATATTAGTGTGCCCTCCTTAAGTACCTACTGAGTTTTTCTTGTTTCCTTCTAACACAAGTGATGATGTACAAAAGATATACACTCTTGCAGAGATATTAAGCCATTAATTATCTACATTTTGGATTTTCTTAAAAATGGACTACATCATGGCTGGAATAATGGATACAGTTTACTGTCAAAGTTGATGACAGATTAAGCTTGTCATAAGATCTATGCTGTTATACTTTTCTATTTTAGCAGCACTATAGAAATCCAAGTTCAACATACTTGCCAGAAATGGGTAAATTAATAGGATTAGGAATATTTTAATTTGTATGTGAAGTGATGATTTTTAAGTTAAAAACAAGGAATCTAGTGTGGAAGAGAAAGTCATTTTCTTACATTTGGGAGAAAATCTATACTGATGACAGATATACAACATGGGTGGTCTAGTGGCATTAGTTAGCAATGCCACCTTTATATAGGCCATTATTCTTTTCAGAAGTGGAAAATATTCTTTACTGTATATGGGACTAAAATATTTTAAATCATTACCATAATATTATCTTTGTCTAGGCATTCACTATAACTTTTAAACTATAGTTACTGGTCTTATGTGTTTTGTCCAGGGATGAAAAGAGACATATTTGCTGTACTCCAGTAAGCAAAGAGAGACACACAGGCACCCGTCAGGGACACAAAGGGCTATGATGAATGTAAAACACACGTTTGAGAGCCGGTATGTTACAAACACTATTTCCAAAGGCATTTTTCATTTAAAGATTACCTGAAAAGCATTTTACACAAGGTCATGAAAGTTTATATAATACTTTTCAAAGTATCTTGTGGCTCCAAATTTTCCCACCTCATAAATATCTTATTAGATCAAACTTTTATAAGCATTCTTGCCAAATATAGTTGAAAATCTCATTTTCAGAATGTATTTTTCGAACATATTTTTAAGCATTTATTATAAAATTTTCATTCAGTAATAAGTCACTAATGAATTTGACACCTGGTGTACAATATAGTTTATAATCAAGTAATTTGACAATTAAATAATTAAGTAATTTGATTAAATAAAGCAATTAAAGCAATTAAATGATCTGGGTGAAAAACACAAAACCGGCTTAAAGACTTTGGTAATCTAAATTAAATTTGTATATAAATTATACATATGCAAGCATGTAATAATTTAATTCATATTTATAAACTCTAAATGATATACATATAATGTTTGGACATATATATACACATATGTATATGTGCATATGTGTATATATTATTAAAAACTGAGATAGCTTTAAAAGAAAAATATTCAGCATTAATTATCTAGATTCTAGTCTATTCTAATGATGAATAACTTTAGAGTTTAACCTTATGAAATGTTAACTAATTTTTAAAAATCTTTTCCTGGTAAAACTCAAAACAGTACAAACTGATTTACAATTCTGTTTCTTAAACTTATTTAAAAGTGTCTATCCTGTAAATAGTATGATTTTCATACTTAAAAGCAAGAATAACTGTTAACTTATAAAATCAGTACTTACAAAACTTCAAATGAAATCAAGAAACTTCAGAGTTGGAAAGATAATATGAGAATTATTTGAAAAAGTAAATAGAATTTGACTTAAGCACCTTTCAGTAAGAGTATCACTAGTTCTAATACAACTTTCTAGAATAATATATAATCATATACATGTATTCTGAATAGTCACCAAAATGTAATCTACTAGCTATTGATGGGATTTACTGCCTGCCTTACCCTAACAGGTTCACTTCATGAAAATACAAGAAACTCCACCCAAAAAAGTCACAGTAACAGAGTATGGACTTTTCCTGTTTATCGAAATAAGCATCCATTTGACTTAGATATCTAGTTTATGCTGTAACAAAATTTAAGTGATATAAAGATCACAGTAAAATAGTTTCCAAACAATAAATTAATTAATATGACCTTTATAGAGATGGCTTCAAAATGTATTACTCCTCTCCACTCCATGGATTTATTTAACCTAAATGGTTCGTAATTTTTACTTTTTCCTCTTTAATTATACTTAACAATAATTAGATTATAAAATGTTTTTTTGTAATATCTATTGTCAGAGCAAGTAAATGTAGGATTTCTCAGCTCACACCATTAGCTTATTTCAGAAAAAAAAGTTCTTATTTTAAATGTTACACATAATCATCACAATTTTTGCTTAGCTTTGAGTGTCTGGAAAATCAAAATTTAACTTTCTTAAAATATTTAAGTCATATCCACAGATATATATGGGAATATTGAAAGTACTACGTGCTGTTTTTCTCATGACATTTGTCAATCAGTGTCACTGTGACAAAACATCAGCACATATGCCATTAATGGCAAACAAGTAAATACTTTCATCTTTTCAGAAGAGAAAATTGCATTATCTTCTCCCATAATAGTCAGCTATACCACAAAGTACTCTAATAATCTTCAGAGAAGAACATCTTTTATCTCCGGTTTCCAAATTTTGACAAACTCTGTTTTGCAACATTCACACATTAGCTTGTGCTGCTCCGGCTCCATGACCATGATGAAACCTCACAGATTTTAAAACTGCGCTAAGCTCACAGATAAGAGCAAACTTAAAGCTGCTGGATATTTGCTGAGCCACTGACCAATTTGACAGCACAGGCCCTGAAGAAACGTAGTCCTCAACACCCTGGCTGTGTTCTTCCTGCCAGGGCACTGTCGTGGACTGACACTGTTACCACATCGTCCTTCAGATTTCCCATGTAAACTGGGAAACAGATAAACAAAGAGGCCATACCAGAAGGGGCTCATCAGGAGCGCTGGTGGAGAGCTCGGCAGACGCTGTGCGGACAGTGCTGAGCCCAGTAAGGGAGACATTCGAGAGCCTTCTCCGCCTCACGCCACTGCAGTTGTTGGGGATTTTAAATGCACATCTCTTGTGGTAATTCAGCCCACATCCTAGAAGGAGAAAGCAAAAGTGACTTTGTTCAATGATAAATTAAAAGCTACTCTAGCATATGGTATAAATTATGAATTTTGAGAAATAGTACTGCTTCCATTTTTCTTCATGCTGTTTGAAATTTAAAATTTTCTCTTAAGCTTTTTCTGAGCTTTATTGTCCTAATACGTCACTAAGTGGGGTTTCTAAAATCTGATGTTATTGGATGAGCTCAGCAACCAGTCTGGTTACCAGTTTTAAAAATGTTTTCTAACATAAAGGACTTGGTCTTTGAGGGGTCCAGCAACAAAATCCAAAGAGATGACCTATTTTTAGCTGTTATAAGTTCTATTGTGAGGGAAAATTAATCATAATGTTTCATAACTTCTGAACTATATTGATTTGAGTCAAGACTCCACAAAACTTGTTTGTCTACCGGGCCTTGGACAATTTACTTCATCTCAGTCTTTCTGTTGGTAAAATGAGGATAACAACTACCTTGTAGAATCATTAAGAAAATATGTAAAATATTTCACATGCTAGTTTCCACAGGTAAATAATTAGAAAAGCACTGTTTTTCTCTCAACGTTTCTACTATTCATAGTTTTCACATTGTAGTCTTACCTCAAAATTCTCCCATGTGTCACATAGTAGACAATTTTTCATACAACTACCCTTTAGGTAGACTTTCTTCTACCTTTTCACAAACAAAAATTCAGAAATTATGGTTACCTTATTTATAGGATTCATCATGAAAGCTTGGGTTTTTTGGCCAGCATTCAAACAGCTCTCTCTCTCCCTACTCCACCTCTTAAATAGTAAGATCAGGGTATAATCTGGTTTGTTTTTAGGAATACATCATGGTGTTCTAGAAATGGGATTGAGCAGTTCAAGGAGTTCTGTCCATAGAAGATGATACAACTATGATCTTGGTGTGGAAAGCCTGGTACATGTTCCAGCTGGTCACTTGACAGCTGAGTGATCGTGGATGGTTTGATTAAACTTTTGAATCTTAGCTCATTTCAACATTTATTGAACACTTATTATTCCAAGTTCTAGCTAAAGATATAAATTATAATGTTTAGTCTGTTAGCAAAATAATCAACACCTTATATAACAGAGAAACATATCCATACAATACAGGGGAAAAGATAGGAAAATCTGGTTTCCCAGATCAAAGCTAATATGTTGAAGACAGGAAATGAACAGAACAGAATCCATGCACTCCCCAGATCCATGGAAGATATCTGAGGGAAAGAAGAAATTGCAGAAAAGGTCACAACACAAGCAGGTAACCCCAGCACATATTCCATTGGGCCAGGAAGGGAAATAACTTTACCTTCACATTTAAGGCCTTGACGCACCAGCCCCCACAACATTTCTCCACAGTGATCACAGAAAGCTGGAGCTCTGTATGAATGAACAAAGAGAGTGTGGGGGCGAATTTGAAAGTCTTCAAAGGTGGCAGAAGCTGTAAAAATAAAAAACATGGACAAATAAGTTGAATGAACACCCTGATCCGTAGGTAATTTGCATGCTTGATAACTACTATGCAAGTATGTATATAACTCTCAGCAAAGTTAGGAAAGATGCAAAGATGCAACACTGCTTGACTCTTAGCCATTCCACGCCCTTCTTCCCAACCACAGCTTTACAAGTGGTGGCACAGGAACCTCTTTCTTGTCTTCCTGCTTCTTAAGGTCTCAGACCACTTCAAAAATAGCCCAATGGATACCTGTATATGTATGGCTGAGTCTGTTTGCTTTTCACCTGAAACTATCACAACACTGTTAATCAGCTTCCCTACCCAGGGATCGAACCCGGGTTTCCCACATTGGAGGCAGACACTTTAACCTCTGAGCCACCAGGGAAGCCCACTAATCAGCTATACTCCAACATAAAATTTTTAAAAAATAGCCAAATCACTAGAAGAATGAATGAAAGGATAAGTCAACTTGGTTTACAGATAGGGGATGTTACTTGAAAATACTTTGCTTCTTCTCTTACTTGAAATGAACCCGAGGTATTCAGAAATATTAAAGGAAAAGAAACTCTTGATGAATTTTGTTTAGACAGATCAGAAGAAAGTATACTTGAACATGACCTTGAAGAGAGGTACAGTAGAAGGGTGGGGTCCAACTGGACACAAGGAATCTAAGCAGCCTCTTTTGGAGAGATAAAGTTGTTTGAACTCTTATGCAGTATAACCAAGCATTTAAATCCTGACCTAAAAATAACAAGCAGCCTCTTCACCAATATGCCAAACAGAGGGATTTAATATACACACTGCTGAACTTCAGTTCACTTTGAAAAATATACTTTAGTAAATCACATTCATGCTATCAGTTCAGTTCAGTAGGGTATTTTTATTATAGCTTATTGTTATTTATTCTATATGATATTCATACAGAGGATTGAAATTCATTATTTTTAATTATACTTTTCCACAGGATTTTTAAAATTATGTTATAAAAATAGTTTATGTTTCTTTTGGTGTTGCTTAAATCAAGAAATAGAAAGGTACAGAGAATTCAAAGTGAAAGGTGACCCCTTTCTCCCAAATTCTAATGCTGCTGCTGCTACTGCTGCTGCTAAGTCGCTTCAGTCATGTCCAACTCTGTGCGACCCCATAGATGGCAGCCCAACAGGCTCCCCCATCCCTGGGATTCTCCAGGCAAGAACACTGGAGTGGGTTGCCATTTCCTTCTCCAATGCATGAAAGTAAAAAGTGAAAGTGAAGTCGCTCAGTCGTGTCTGGCTCTTCGCGACCCCATTAACTGCAGCCTACCAGGCTCCTCTGTCCATGGGATTGGAGTGGGGTGCCATCGCTTTCTCCAAAATTCTAATGAGTGGGGCTGTATTTTCTAGACCTGTTTGCACACATAGCCTGATCTTGAGGCTGTCGAGTACAGCCCAGGAAGAGCTGGCCATAGACTGAGAAGAGCTAGGGGAGGCTTTGCCATTACCTGAGTGACACCTCACTTAATCGTCATGAGCCTCAGTTTCCCACACATAAAAAGAAAGGTCTGACTGATGGTGACTTCTCTTAACCCCTGAAGTGTAAACTTCCATTAATCTTAGAAGAGGACCTGCTGCTGCTAAGTCACTTCAGTTGTGCCCGACTCTGTGCGACCCCATAGACAGCAGCCCACCAGGTTGCTGGTGTCCCCAGGATTCTCCAGGCAAGAACACTGGCGTGAGTTGCCATTTCCTTCTCCAATGCGTGAAAGTGAAAAGTGAAAGGTCAACGTGAAGTCGCTCGGTCGTGTCTGACTCTTCGCAACCCCATGGACTGTAGCCCACCAGGCTCCTCTGTCCATGGGACTTTCCAGGCAAGAGGACTGGAGTGGGGTGCCATCGCCTTCTCCCAGGTGCACTTAATTTCACAAGGTTTTATGCAAAGAGAATTTTGTGGGAAACTTAGGTCTTACATAGATGATTCTATTCTGCCTTCCCTTCTCTGCCTCCTGTTTGTCTTCTTGCCTCACTTTTTCAACACTTATTAAACGCCTTTTCCATGTTATCTGTCAATGGCACCAATCCAGTTTAAAAATGTAAAGATAAGTAAGACATATTTACACAGCCTACCAGACCAGCAGGATACAGATAAAAACAAATTTTAAAAACTCCATAATAACTTTTAAATACCTTAAAATAACTTTTTAAGGTTCAAAGAAGCTACAAAGTTTGGCCTAAGTTACTAAATAGGAATAAGGCTACTATACATAAGTGTTTTGTCTCCAATACAGGCTCCTTTTCATCATTCCTGTGTTACATCTTATCTTTCCTAACTCTGCCCCAAGAGTTATATCCAACAGCCCCACTGTGTGAGAAATAAACATCCGTAGTTTTCCTGCTGGTGCCTTGGATAGCAGGTATGGGCCAAGGAATCGCCTGTGGAGAGTACTTATAAAGTGCTTACCTTGCTAAGTATGCAAAGTGTGGCAGAGTGAATGCTGAAGCTGTAGGCAATTCACCCCTGCTAGATAGGTGTCCTGGAGAAGGCAATGGCACCCCACTGCAGTAGTCTTGCCTGGAAAATCCCATGGACGGAGGAGCCTGGAAGGCTGCAGTCCATGGGGTCGCTAAGAGTCGGACACGACTGAGCGACTTCACTTTCACTTTTCACCTTCACGCATTGGAGAAGGAAATGGCAACTCACTCCAGTGTACTTGCCTGGAGAATCCCAGGGATGGGGGAGCCTGGTGGGCTGCCGTCTATGGGGTCGCACAGAGTTGGACACGACTGAAGTGACTTAGCAGCAGATAGGTGTCCAAAACTAGGAGGACAACTTTGAGAGTATCATCCCTCAGGGCAAATGAAAATAGAACATGTAGGAAAGTGAAACACTTCAATCAGAAAGAATATTACTGACGGTTCACAGAACATATAATTGGACCATAAAAGGAGATGAAAAATTTTAATGGGTTGGTTTCCCCTTGAATCTTGAATAAAAGTACTTTACTCCAAATTAATGTGCTTTATTATTGGAAATAAACTATCAACTTATTAAAGGTACAATTTTTACTCAATGGCAAGATAATGAGAATGATAATACGGTTAAGGCTTATTGTACTTTTACTGTATACTGGACAGTACACTAGAGATTAAAGTGTGGGAAGAAGGAGCTAATCAAAGAACTGTAGCAAGTAACCTGCTCTAGCATTACCTACAAGGAGTTCTGATTAATGTTAATATTTCTTACAAAAAGAATTTCAATTGAAATAAGATTGAGAAATTGCATTATTATGTTTCTCACTTCAAGTTTCACAATATTACAGTCAATGCTTATTCTAAGTAAATCAGTAAAAGGTATGGTTTGAGTACCAATCAATTTGCTTTTATAATCTGGTCAAAATGTGTCTAATTTTGAAAATGCTAAATCCTCCTTAAAATTGGTCTCTCACCATCATGGACAAAAATTGTTTTTAAAACATCAAAGAAAATAGCTAAAGAAAATATTTTGTGCCAACCATTAACTCCTAACTTCTCCCCTGCCTCTCCCTCCACCCCCTACTCCCACTGAATGACACCCGAACAACTGTGGCAATACCATGATAGCAATTAGTTAAATAATTACGGTAGTTTTCAAAATAAGGAATCTTAGTACCTGACAATACTAATACCTAGCTGCATTCAGATTTTTTGAATTAATCAGAATGAATATAAATAATTAAAAAGATTTTCAAAGACACCCCTAACCCAATTTATGTCAGGTACATTTGTTTTTTCACTTTTTGAAGGGGATTAACATTCATAAGCAGTTAGCACCCTTGACTTATGTTTAAATGCCATTTTCTAAAGTTCAATTTTAATTTTAGAATAATTAAATACATTTTTAAAATAAAACTACTAAGTATGGTGAGGTTTCACATGCATTTGAAATCAAAGCACAACATCAATTCATTATGAATTTACCTGTTTCTGCACCCTGGGGGAAATCAGCATTAGCTGAGTGTATGCATGCCATCTTGCCTAATCACAAAATTGCACTGCAGAGATAATCACTTAGCACAGGAAAACAAAGTGCATGCTGTAATTCCATTTCACTTAAGGTTTGGAAGCAAAATGGACAGAAAAGAACAGAAATATTAAAGTGTTTAGAGATTCCAAGAGAGGACAATGTGCTATCTGTCTGGATGTCACAATCAATCAGGTGACTTAAATTAAAACCATATGACAAGGCTACACACGAAACACAATGGGCCCCTTATACTGGTATTTGTATCTCTGATTTGCTCTATTCACAGTCTATTGTTATACTCCATGGTGCAGGAGAGGAGAAAATGACATGCTTTCCTTAGTCATTGAGCATTTGAAACAGGTAATTGAGCCAAAAACTCTAAGATAATCAGTACTTCTTTTAAGGCTCATTATAAATTGTTGCACAAAATAGAATAAACTGTTTGGTTAGCAGTACAGAAGAAATTAGGCTTCTGAAGCAAAATAAATAATCTCTGGAGGTCAAATTTATTTGCATAATAAAATAAAATAATGTCCCATCTTGCAAGATTTTCAGTTAATTTCTCTTACTGGTAATTTTGGCAACTGGGGAGAAGCATTAACTCTTTCTGGCATTGACAGGTTGGAACAAGGTATAAGAAGAAGAAAAGCTTAACACATTTCAAGTATTATCTCATTCAATTTTCACAAGGAGTTTATGAAGTACATATTATTATCCCCAATTTACAGATGAGAAAATTGAGTCCCAGAAAAATTAAGATGTCCTAGGTGACACAGGATCTTGATTCAGACAATTTGACACCTGAACCATATGAACTCTGAATAAAATAATCATATTCTCTAACCATTAAAATTCTGTGGTTATAAATTACCTGCATATTTAATAAATCAATAGGAAAAGGTTTGGAAAAAAAAAAAAGAAAAGAAACACTGCAAGGAAATATAACACACCACTAAAGGCTTCCCTGGGGGCTCAGACAGTAAAGAATTTGCCTGCAATGGAAGAGACCTGGGTAGTCTCTAGTTTGGAAGATCTGCTGGAGGAGGGCATGACAACCCACTCTAGTATTTGCCTGGAGAATCCCCATAGACAGAGGAGCCTGGAGGGAGCTACAGTCCATGGGGTAGCAAAACTTGGACACAACTGAGCGATAAGCACATTGTAAAGTGCATCCTTACCTCAGAGTTGAAAAAAAAAAAAAAACTGAGTAAAAATGTCCATGAAATAACATATAGAATGAAATTAATTCAGCTTATGATCAACATTCAGAAAACTCAGATCATGGCATCTGGTCCCATCACTTTATGGCAAAGAGATGGGCAAACAGTGGAAACAGAGGCTGACTTTATTTTGGGGGGCTCCAAAATCACTGCAGATGGTGATTGCAGCCATGAAATTAAAAGACACTTGCTCCTTAGAAGGAAAATTATGATCAACCTAGACAGCATATTAAAAAACAGAGATATTACTTTGTTAACAAAGGTCCATCTAGTCAAGGCTATGGTTTTTCCAGTAGTCATGTACAGATGTGAGAGTTGGACTATAAAGAAAGCTGAGCACCAAAGAATTGATAATTTTGAACTGTGGTGTTGGAGAAGACTCTTGAGAGTCCCTTGGACTGCAAGGAGATCCAACCAGTCCATCCTAAAGGAAATCAGTCCTAGGTCTGAATGGACTGATGGAAGGACTGATGTTGAAGCTGAAACTCTAATACTTTGGCCACCTGATGCTAAGAGCTGACTCATTTGAAAAGACCCTGATGCTGGGAAAGATTGAGGGCAGGAGGAGAAGGGGACGACAGAGGATTAGATGGTTGTATGGCATCACCGACTCAATGGACATGAGTTTGGGTAACCTCTGGGAGTTGGTGATGACCAGGGAGGCCTGGTGTGCTGCGGTTCATGGGGTCACAAAGAGTTGGATACGACTGAGCAACTGAACTGAAATGATGATCAAAAATTCTTTTAATATGCTTTCTGCATATTCTTCATTTTTTGAAATCCTCCTCCCTCTAAAGAAACTGGAGTTAGTAACAATAACTGGATTTAAAATTTTTACAAAATCAAAGGTGATGCATAATTAACAGCCAACTAGAGTTTTGTTTCTACGTGATAACGAGTGTTATTCAACTGATAAGTCTGACCCAAAGCAAAACGTTATAAAGCTTTAAAAACTGTTAAGATTTGTTGTAGATAAATTTGTTTTTTCTTAACTTGTAGAATATTGAAAATAGCTTCAAAATACCACACCCCCAAGTTAAATATACATACTCATCAGTTTTGAGGTATCCAAAGGATAAGAAACCATATCTACTTTAACATCCTATCATTCATCCATCCACACACATAATAGATATACATAAGTAATCCTCAACCTAGATAGTATATTCAAAAGCAGAGACATTACTTTGCCGACTAAGGTCCGTCTAGTTAAGGCTATGATTTTTCCTGTGGTCATGTATGGATGTGAGAGTTGGACTGTGAAGAAGGCAGAGCGCTGAAGAATTGATGCTTTTGAACTGTGGTGTTGGAGAAGACTCTTGAGAGTCCCTTGGACTGCAAGGAGATCCAACCAGTCCATTCTGAAGGAGATCAACCCTGGGATTTCTTTGGAAGGAATGAAGCTGAAGCTCTAGTACTTTGGCCACCTCACGCAAAGAGTTGACTCATTGGAAAAGACTCTGATGATGGGAGGGATTGGGGGCAGGAGGAGAAGGGGACAACAGAGGATGAGATGGCTGGATGGCATCACGGACTTGATGGATGTGAGTCTGAGTGAACTCCGGGAGTTGGTGATGGACAGGGAGACCTGGCGTGCTGTGATTCATGGGGTCGCAAAGAGTTGGACACGACTGAGCGACTGAACTGAACTGAAGTAATGCTCTGCCATCTGAGAGTTTTCATTCATGTGAGAACTACTAACAAATGTTTATTGCATTGTAAACATCTCAAATCTTTAAAAATTTTTTTAATACTGAGCCCAATATTTGTAACTTTGTAACTTCTATTTGGTGGTGACAGTTTAAAAGCAATCACTTAAAATTAAGACATTTTTGTGTCTTAATTCATGTAGGTCAAGCAGGCCAAATACCTTTTAGCATATAATTGATTAACATTATGTTTTACTAATGTATCTAGAAACTACTATACAGTAATGTGTGTATATTTATACACATATATTGTCACACAGTATATACTGGAAATAGAAAAATAACAAGGAATGGTATCTGCTGTTGAGGGTTCAAAGCCAAACTGAGGATGAGAGACCCATAAATAATCAAATACAAGATGCAGAGGTGAAAACCCAAAGGAGAGGGTAGCTGAGGCCGCCTGGGTCTATCAGGTAAAGCTCCATCATGAGGGAATCACTGACGAGAAATCTCAAGAGTGAGGAGTATTTTGAAAAACAGAAAAGAGGATAAAGGAAAAGAGGAAACATTTTATATAGCTTGATTTTATTTAAAATTATCTACATATTTCTCCATAAATATAATTTTGTGGGTTCCTGACACTTGATCATCCTTGGTGTAGTGTCAAGACAGTTAGCAAGGGTGACTCCAACACTGTCCATGGTTTAAGTCACTGAGAGCTTGCAACAGATCACTTGCATGCTACTGTGGCCCAGATATCTGCCTACACTGGTAAAATTAAGCCTGGGCATGTGCACTTCCCCTCCCCTCCCCTACTCCACTTACCTAATACACACACACACACCCTGAGATTGGTAATTTCTCTGTGCTTCTCCACTGGTCCCAGTCTCTCCAAGATCCTGCTGTACCAGATATTCTTTTCCTCCATCCACTGTTCAAGTTAATCTCATGGTTCATGTTTCTGTTATATCTGGAGACACCAAGAGTTGGGAAAGTCCCTTACCTCTCCAGAAACAAGAGCATTCAACAAATTCTTGTTGAGACACTTGCAATAGTATCTTTTAGATGACTGGAGGGGGAAAAAAAATGGACATTTCAAATTTTCACTCACATATGACCAGAAAAACTATTAGTGAGGAGCAATGATGGGAACTTGGGAGGCTGGGAATATATCATTCCAAAGATTATAGCAGCCAAGGGAAGAAATAAAATTTATTTAGCTATGCTGATCAGGCAGTTCAGAGAGTTCTGGGAAAATATTTTATAAGTCTGTGGCCAGAGACTCTTAAAAAAACATCTACTTCTCCAAGAGGAATAAAAGGGTCTCACAAGCTAGAGTGACAACACAGTAACAAGTTACCCTAATTAGGGAGAAGAGAGGGGTAGTACCTAGAGAAACTAATGTAACTTCCCAGGGAACTCTGATGGGCTCAAACTAAGCAAGAGAGGGCATTAACTACTCAAGGAGCAGCAGCCTCAGGATGACGGCAAACAGTGGCCAGGCCGGTGAGAACCCTCTAAGAATGCCAAGAGGAGGAGAAAGCTGAATCTTTTAAAAAGCTGGAACAGAAAGAAAGGTCTTTTAGTTGTGTGTTGTATGTGGAAAGAATGAAGCAGAGACAGGCCCACACTATGGAAAAACAGTTTAATGCTAATAAAGTAGGAAAAGCCAAATTATTCAACTATACTTTTCTAGAAGTGGACTATCTATATTCAAACTAAACAAAGGGAAGAAGAAACAATCAAATATACTCAAGAAGGAAACAAAAGTCTAGGGCAGAGAACAAAGGTTATCTAAAGGCTTTAGATGGACTGCTTTCAAGTGACCCCAGCAAGTTATATAAATTTATAATCTTATGAAAACATATACTGTAATATTTAGAGGACCTTGTTGGGCTTGTGGAATTATGCTAACAGAAACAGAAGATGCCCTGATAAGAACGGAGAAGTTTTAAAGGACAGTTAATGAAGAAATTTAGCCCTAATTTATATCAAAAAACTTTATAAAACTATGACCTTTAAAATAAGTGGTGATTGTATAAGAAAAATAAGATAAATATGATAGAGCTGATAACAGAAATCCAATCTTTGTGAGTGAGTGAGCGAAGGTGCTCAGTCGTATCTGATTCTTTGCAACCCCATGAATTGTAGCCTACCAGGCTCCTCTGTCCATAGGATTTTCCAGGCAAGAGTACTGCAGTGGGGTGCCATTTCCTTCTCCATTCTGTGTATGAACTTAAAATATGACAGAAGAGATATCATAAATCAATACAGCAGGGAAACAATTTAATAAATGATTTAACAATTACTTGGGGGAAAACAATTTAGATACTTATCTCCTATGTTATACAAATAGATAAATATACATATATTATATATATATATATATATATGAAATACCTGATGAGTAAAAAGTTAAAATAACAAACCATGGAAAAACTAGAAGGAAATAAAAGTGTTTATCAATCTCTTGAAGGAAAAAAGACTTTAGAAAGTAAAAGACATTTATAAATCTTCAAAGTAATGGAAGAAATCAAATGGAAAGGTTTATTATTAGCAGGATAATGTAGCTGGCACTACTGACTGACTTGACCTAAGAGTTATGTAATAGTCTCTTTTATTTAGCATAGGTTTATTTATAATAATTATATAATCTAGGTCAAATAATTATGTTTAATACTTCTAAGTATCTAGAATATAATCATCAACATTCAAGGAAAGATCTCTATACTTCTTAGATGTCAGGCCGGGAGGTGACAAGGTCTATGTTCTAGCATGAAAATTAGGAAAATTCCCAATATTCAGTCATTCCTGCTCAGAAAGAAACAGATCCTTCTTCTTTGTCTTCTTTCATTTTTCTTTTCAACTGGAAACAATCAGCAGGAGTTTTAAGGGCTAAAATTCTGCTCAAGAAACAAGACGTATCCGTGAACTTGGAGAGTTACAGTTAACATTTGAGCAATCCATCTTTTGTTTTCCTGCCAGGCAACTGAGCTCTGTGGCTGATGGGGAGCATCTGCCAGAGAACTAGCAATGTCTCCTGCCAGGAAGATGCTACCAGAACAAAAGAGATACAAAAGGGTGCTTTGTGTAACTTAAGCAAGAGAGTTATAGGAACAAGTTACTATATTCATCCCCTTCCACATTAAGAAGACATCAAAGACATTCACATTAACACTCCCTCCAGCACACCTTTTGATCCAGTCATTACTGATGCCTGCCTCCCTGCCTTTCACACAAACCTTCCCTTCTGCTTCCCATCCCACAGCTCAGCTCGCATCACCTGTTCTGGGACGCCTTCAGTGATAAGACCACCCCGTGGTAAAGAATTCGCCTGCCAAGGCCAAAGATGTGGGAGATGTGGGTTGGGAAGATCCCCTGGACATGGAAACAGCAACCCACTCTAGCACTCTTGCCTGGAGAATCCCATGGACAGAGGAGCCTGGAGGGCTACAGTCCATAGGGGTCTCAAAGACTCAAACATGACTGAGCACGCACACACACACCTGACATAAACTGCCCTCTTCTCTGTTTGGATAAGTTCCTGAGTACACTTGTATCATAAAATGTGTCAGGCTGTACCGAAATCTCCTATCCCTTTATCCATTCACACCTTAAGATGAGCAGATTGCTGAAGGATGGATAATTTACCTTATGAGTCTATATGCATATATTAAATGATCAGTTAAAGCCCATGTTTGAATAAATGGAGCAATGCCTTTAAAACTCATAGTGCTAGCCTACAGTTCTAAGGTTCTACATTTTATTAAGTTCTAATAACCTGTAAATAGAGTATTCCAAGTCCAGAAACAAAGTCCATCAGAATCATAGCGTGGATCACAATTTACACATTTTTTAAAGTGTCTAACAACGTCCTTGACACTTCGATGGATGTCTTTGTTGCTGCTGCTGCTGCTGCTAAGTTGCTTCAGTCATGTCCAACTCTGTGCAACCACATAGAAAGCAGCCCACTAAGGCTCCTCTGTCCCTGGGATTCTCCAGGCAAGCATACTGGAGTGGGTTGCCATTTCCTTCTCCAATGCATGAAAGTGAAAAGTAAAAGTGAAGTCGCTCAGTCGTGCCCGACTCTTAGTGACTCCATGGACTGCAGCCCATCAGGCTCCTCTGCCCATGGGATTTTCCAGGCAAGAGTACTGCAGTGGGCTGCCATTGCCTTCTCCGCGATGTCTTTGTTAGTGCCTTATTATTCTACAGGCAGTGTGGGGCAGGCAGTGGTGAGAAGCATGGACTGAGTATCAGAGCATACTGGAGCTCTAGTCCTTGTCATGGCAAAGGGGTGACCTTGAGCAAGTTACTTCCTCTCTCCAAATCTGTGTCCCTCTCTCTTCAAATTGAAGCTCACCTAGTTAGGCTCTGAGGACACAAGGTGGTCAGCACAGTTTTTGGCAGATTGATGGTAGATATCACAGTAATTTCTTAGCATAGTGATTTATAGTATGGGCTTTGTAATAAAAAAAGATCTGAATTTGATTAAAAAAATAAAATAAATAGTAAAAAGTAAAAAAAATAAATAAATAAATTTAAAAAATGAATTTGAATTACAATTATTTTTTATGCTTTTTACAATTATTGTCATCATCAACACCAATAGAGGGAAATAATGCCTTTCAACTTATCGTCCACAGCACTTAAAATATTAAAACCTTTAAAAAATATTATTATTTGTTTCCTCTACTACTGTATAAAGAATATGTTTCCACTCCAGAGGAAATTGCTTTTCTTACCACTGTTCTGGCTAATGCAAATTAAATGGTGCTAAGTCCATAGGACTGTGTCTAGTTCCTTCTCTAAAATGAATCAATTAACAGTTGGGAATTGCAGTGGGGAAAGAAGGGTCACCACATCCTGATGTGAGTGAATGACAAATGCCACAGCTGGAAAGAGATTAGAGAGCATCTCAGGTCAAGAAAGAACATAAATGGTTGCCCCATGTGTCCAACATAGAGGGAAAAGAAAATTAAGTAAAAATGTCATGGAGTCAAATTCTAGCTAATGAGTACAGGCTCTGCAGGCATCCGGAATAGGGGAAAGAAAGGTCGTCTGTTTCTTAGAAAGCTCCATCACATACAGGAGACTTCATACCTTTAAAAGGATAATGACCTCATTTACATGAGGAACACCAGCATACAAACTGCCCATTAAGACTACTTACAAAAGGCTGGTAGACAAAAGCTAGGTATGGTAATATACTGAAATGTTCTAATAGGCAGCAGGGTTTCTATCTCTGCACATAGAGACACCAGGCGGAGATCCTATACGCTTTGCTTCAAGTTTCTTTACGTCTTACTGAACTTTTCTTAAAAACAGATGCTTGCTTTTGATTCACAAACAAAACAAAACTTAAAAGCTGTGAAATTTCCTGGGTATTCCCACTCCCAAAGAAGCAACAGCTGAATCCTGGCTGAAGTCAAATCAATGCCCATTGACCAGGCACTTGCTGTGAGCAGGAATAGATCTGGCTGCTGCTCAGGGGAGCCCAGAGGATTTTCATTGCTGAGCGACTTCTCATATTCTTTTAGAATAATCAGGCTGATTAACTCAGTTGGTCCATTCTGGTTTATCAGAATAAAATAGTTTTACTAATTGAAAATCTGCATTTATGCCTTTTAGTCATGTCTACTGAGTAAATTTTTTACATAAAGTAAAATCTAAACTTTATTGAGAACAGTTCCGACTCTGCAACCCCACAGACTGTAGCCACCAGGCTCCTCAGTCCATGGAGATTCTCCAGGCAAGACTACTGGATTGGGTTGCCATGTCCTCCTTCAAGGGATCTTCCCAACCCAGGGACTGAACCCAGCTCTCCTGCATTGCAGGCCACCAGGGAAACCCTACAGTTGTCTAGACAACACCCTAATGGAAACATGAAACAATTTTTTTCAACTATTCCCAAATTTCCTTGGGCTCCTTTGGAGACAATCTTTTCTGCACCTCCATTCCCTGGCAACCACTGATTTATTTTCTGTGCCTTTTCTAAGGCCTTCCCTGGTAGCTCAGCTGGTAAGGAATCTGCCTGCGATGCAGAAGACCCTGGTTTGATCCTGGGTCGGGAAGATCCCCTGGTGAAGGGGTAGGCTTCCTACTCCAGTATTTGTGGGCTTCCCTGGTGCTCAGAGAGTAAAGAATTCCCCTGCAATGTGGGAGATCTGGGTTCAACCCCTGAGTTGGGAAGATCCCCTCTCCCTTTGGAGAAGGGAAAGGCTACCTACTCCAAGTATTCTGGCCTGGAGAATTCCATGGACAAAGCAGCCTGGCAGGCTACAGTCCATGGGGTCGCACAGAGTTGGACACAACTGAGTGACTTTCAAAAATGTCATATAAATGTAGCCTTTTGACTGTAGCTTCTATCAGCATAATGCATTTGAAATTCATCTCTGTTGTGTGCTGAGTCAAATTCCATTTGGCTGATATGCTACAGTTTGCTTATCCATATACCAGTTCAATCCTTTCAACAAGGCTTCAGTTTATCCATTCACCTGGGCATTAGGGCCAAGGATCAAGCTGGGTTTGAGGGTAGTAGAGATCGAGGGTTCAGAATCCAGGATGTCCAGGCTCCAGTGGGGAGGCAGAGGTGGAAAGGAACGTTTATTTGTGATCTTACAGGTTATTCACAGCATGGGAAATTTATTGCTGTAAACAATTTTCTTTTTACAACTCTGGACAGTGTATGACTTTCAGAGTGAGGTAAGGTGGTTTCGTTGTTGTTTACACCCACCTCTCTTAAGCTGCACGATCTCTCTGTATCTCATTTCCCTCATCTTCAAAATAGGTATAACTATTAAAGAACAGCTGCATAATTATTTCATTGAGAAAACACTGTGAAACAATAGTATTGCACTTGGCACTATACTATGGTAGTCCCTGAAATACGGTAAAACACAGTACACATTTTCACAAAGATGCATATGCAGATTTATGATAATCTTACATTTTTGCATTATTTGCAAAAAATAACTCAAAATAGACTACAGACCTAAATATAAAGCCTGAAAGCCTCAAGAGAAAATGTTTATAAGTTTGGTTTAAGCAAAGATTTCTTAAATACAAAGCCAAAAATATAACTCATTTAACAAAATTTGATATGCTATTGCTTTATTTTTTTCAAAGGATTAGTCTCCAAAATTTAAAAACAGCTCATGTGATTTTCTGGAAGAGTTTGACTAGCATAGGTGTTAGCTCTTCTCTACATTTTTCGTAGAATTCAGCTGTGAAACCGTCTGGTCGTGGGCTTTGTTTCTTGGAAGATTTCTGATTACAGTTTCGATTTCTGTGCTTGTGATGGGTCTGTTAAGATTTTCTATTTCTTCCTGGTTCCATTTTGGAAAGTTGTACTTTTCTAAGAATTTTTCCATTTCTTCCAAGTTGTCCATTTTATTGGCATATAGTTGCTGATAGTAGTCTCATGATCCTCTGTATTTCTGTGTTGTCTGTTGTGATCTCTCTATTTTCATTTCTAATTTTGTTGATTTGATTTTTCTACCTTTGTTTCTTGATGAGTCTGGCTAATGGTTTGTCAATTTTATTTATCTTCTCAAAGAACCAGCTTTTGGTTTTGCTGATTTTTGCTATGGTCTCTTTTGCATTTATTTCTGCCCTAATTTTTAAGATTTCTTTCCTTCTACTAACCCTGGGGTTCTTCATTTCTTCCTTTTCTAGTTGCTTTAGGTGTAGAGTTAGCTAATTTATTTGACTTTTTTCTTGTTCTTGAGGTATGCCTGTATTGCTATGAACCTTCACCTTAGCACTGCTTTTACAGTGTCCCACAGATTTTGGGTTGTTGTGTTTTCAATTTAATTTGTTTCTATGCATATTTTAATTTCTTTTTCTATCTCTTCTGTGATTTGTTGGTTATTCAGCAGTGTGTTGTTCAGCCTCTATATGTTGGAATCTTTAATATTTTTTCTCCTGTAATTGAGATCTAATCTTACTTACTGCATTGTGGTCAGAAAAGATGCTTGGAATGATTTCAATTTTTCTGAATTTACCAAGGCTGGATTTATGGTCCAGGATGTGATCTATCACATATAAGAAGATTCTTCTTATGGCCCAGGAGAAGTTTCCATGTGCACTTGAGAAAAAGGTGAAAGTCATTGTTTTGGGGTGAAATATCCTGTAGATATCAATTAGGTCTTACTGGTCTACTGTATCATTTAAAGTTTGTGTTTCCTTGTTAATTTTCTGTTTAGCTGATCTATCCATGTTGGGTGCATATATATTTATAACTGTTATATCTTCTTCTTGGATTGATCCTTTGATCATTATGTAGTGTCCATCTTTGTCTCTTTTCACAGCCTTTGTTTTAAAGTCTATTTTATCTGAAATGAGTATTGCTACTCCTGCTTTCAGAGGAACATAAACTTCCTAACTCATTCTATGAGGCCACCATCACCCTAATACCAAAACCTGACAAAGATGCCACACAAAAAAAGAAAACTACAGGCCAATATCACTGATGAACATAGATGCAAAAATCCTTAACAAAATTCTAGTAAACAGAATCCAACAACATATTAAGAAGATCATACATCAAGACCAAGTGGGCTTCATCCCAGGAATGCAAGGATTCTTCAATATCTGCAAATAAATCAACGTAATATACCACATTAACAAGCTGAAAGATAAAAACCATATGATTATCTCAATAGAGGCAGAGAAAGCCTTTGACAAAATTCAACATCCATTTATGATAAAAAAAAAAAAACCTCCAGAAAGCAGGAATAGAAGGAACATACCTCAACATAATGAAAGCTATATATGACAAACCCACAGCAAACATTATCCTCAATGGTGAAAAATTGAAAGCAATTCACTAAAGTCAGGAACAAGACAAGGGTGCCCACTCTCACCACTACTATTCAACATAGTTTTGGAAGTTTTGGCCACAGCAATCAGAGCAGAAAAAGAAATCAAAGGAATCCAAATTGGAAAAGAAGAAGTAAAACTCTGTTTGCAGATGACACGATCCTCTACATAGAAAACCCTAAAGACTCCACCAGAAAATTACTAGAGCTAATCAATGAATATACTAAAGTTGCAGGATATGAAATCAACACACAGTAATTCCCTGCATTCCTATACACTAACAATGAGAAAACAGAAAGAGAAATTAAGGAAACAATTTCACTCACCATTGCAACAAAAAGAATAAAATACTTAGGAATATATCTACCTAAAGAAACAAAAGAACTATATGTAGAAAACTATAAAACACTGGTGAAAGAAATCAAAGAGGACACAAATAGATGGAGAATATATCGTGTTCATGGATTGGAAGAATCAATATAGTGAATATGAGTATACTATCCAAAGCAATCTATAGATTCACTGCAATCCCTATCAAGCTACCAACGGTATTTTTCCCAGAAGTAAAACAACTACTTTCACAATTTGTGTGGAAATACAAAAAACTTTGAATAGACAAAGCAATCTTGAGAAAGAAGAAGGAAACTGGAGGAATCAATCTGCCTGACTTCAGTCTCTACTACAAAGCCACAATCATCAAGACAGTATAGTACTGGCACAAAGACAGAAATATAGGTCAATGGAACAAAATAGAAACCCCAGAGATAAATCCATGCATCTATGGACACCTTATCTTTGACAAAGGAGGCAAGAATATACAATGGTGAAAAGACAATCTCTTTAACAAGTGGTGCTGGGAAAACTGGTCAACCACTTGTAAAAGAATGAAACTAGACCATTTTCTAACACCATATACAAAAATAAACTCAAAATGTATTAAAGATCTAAATGTAAGACCAGAAACTATAAAACTCCAGAGAAAAACATAGGCAAAACACTCTCTGACATAAACCACAGCAGGATCCTCTATGACCCACCTCCCAGAATATTGGAAATAAAAGCAAAAATAAACAGGACCTAATTAAAAGCTTCTGCACAACAAAGGAAACTATAAGCAAGGTGAAAAGACAGCCTTCAGAATGGGAGAAAATAATAGCAAATGAAGCAACTGACAAACAACTAATCTCAAAAATATACAAGCAACTCCTGAAGCTCAACACCAGAAAGATAAATGACTCAATCAAAAAATGGGCCAAAGAACTAAACAGACATTTCTCCAAAGAAGACATAGAGATGGCTAACAAACACATGAAAAGATGCTCAACATCACTCATTTGCATCACTCATGAAAATCAAAACCACAGTGAGGTACCATTTCATGCCAGTCAGAATGGCTGCTATCCAAAAGTCTACAAGCAATAAATGCTGGAGAGGGTGTGGAGAAAAGGGAATCCTCTTACACTGTTGGTGGGAATGCAAACTAGTACAGCCACTATGGAGAACAGTGTGGAGATTCCTTAAAAAACTGGAAATAGAACTGCCTTATGACACTGCAATCCCACTGCTGGGCATACACACCGAGGAAACCAGAACTGAAAGAGACACATGTACCCCAATGTTCACTGCAGCACTGTTTATAATAGCCAGGACATGGAAGCAACCTAGATGTCCATCAGCAGACGAATGGATAAGAAAGTTGTGGTATATATACACAATGGAATATTATGCAGCCATTAAAAAGAATACATTTGAATCAGTTCTAATGAGGTGGATGAAACTGGAGCCGATTATACAGAGTGAAGTAAGCCAGAAAGAAAAACACCAATACAGTATACTAAACACATATATATGGAATTTAGAAAGATGGTAACAATAACCCTGTATGCAAGACAGCAAAAGAGACACAGATGTACAGCACAGTCTTTTGGACTCTGTGGGAGAGGGTGAGGGTGGGATGATATGGGAGAATGGCATTGAAACATGTAAATTATCACATGTGAAACGAATCGCCAGTCCAGGCTTGATGCATGATACAGGGTGCTCAGGGCTGGTGTACTGGGATGACCCAGAGGGGTGGGAGGGGGGTTCAGGATGGGGAACACATGCACACCCATGGCGGATTCATGTCAATGTATGGCAAAACCAATACAATATTGTAAAGTAAAAAAATAAATAAATAAAACTGAAAAAAATAAAAGTAAAAACAGCTCATGTGGCTCAATATCATAAAAACAAAAAACCCAATCAAAAAATGGGCAGAAGACCTAAACAGACACTCCTCCAAAGAAGAAATACAGATGGCTATGAGGCATGTGAAAGACGCTTAACATCACTAATTATTAGAGAAATGCAAAAGGAAACTAAAATTAGATACTACCTCACACAAGTCAGAGTGGCCATAATAAAAAAATCTACAAACAATAAATACTGGGGAAGGGGTGGAAAAAAGAGAACTCTCTTACACTGTTTGTGGGACTGTGAACTGGTACAATCACTATGAAGAACAGTATGGAGGTTCCTCAAAAAAATAAAAATAGAGCTACCATGTTAAGTCACTTCAGTCCGACTCTGTGCAACCTCATAGATGGCAGCCCACCAGGTCCCCTGTCCCTGGGATTCTCCAGGCAAGACCACTGGAGTGGGTTGCCATTTCTTTCTCTAGTGCATGAAAGTGAAAAGTGAAAGTGAAGTCGCTCAGTTGTGTCGGACTCTTAGCGACCCCATGGCCCATGATCCAGCAATTCCACTTTTTGGCACATGTCTGGAGAAAAATGTGGTTTGAATGGATACATACACACCACTGTTGACTGCAGCCTTTTTTATAAAAGCCTCGACATGGAAGCAACCTAAATGTCTATCAACAGAGGAATGGATAAAGATGTGATATATATATATATATATATACACACACACACACACATACACACACAATGGAATATTGTTGTTGTTGTTTAGCTGCTAAGTTGTGTCCAACTCTTTTGTGACCCCGTGGACTATAGCCTACCAGGATTCTCTGTCCATGGGATTTCCCAGGCAAGAATACTGGAGTGGGTTGCCATTTCCTTCTCCAGAGGATCCTCCCTACCCAAGGATCAAACCTGTGTCTCCTGCTTATTAGCAAGTAGATTCTTTTATCACTGAGCCACCTGGGAAGCCCACATATAGCCATTAAAAAGAATGAAATAACGCCATCTGTAGCAACATGGAGGGACCTAGAGATTATCATACTCAGTGAAAGTCAGATAGAGAAGGACAACTATACGATATTGCTTAGATGTGGAATCTTTAAAAAATGATACAAATGAGCTTATTTCCAAAACAGAAACAGCTTCACAGACTTAGAGTAGGAATATATGATTATTGGAGAGAAGAGGGGAAAGGGTAGGTTGGGAGTTTGGGACTGATATGCGTACATTGCTATATTTAAAATAGAAAATTAACAAGGACCTATTATACAGCACAGGGAATTCTGTCAATATTCTATATTCTATAATGGCTTAAATTGGAAAAAAAATTGAAAAAGAACAGAAACATGTATTTGTACAACTGAATCACTCTGCTGTATACCTAAACACTGCTAATTATCATTGCTAATCAAGTATGACACACACAGAAATTTTAAAGTAAAAACAAAGCAGAAAATAAAATAAAAATTGATAAGACTTTAGCAAGGTTAAAAACTTCTTGTCCTTAAAAACCCTAATTTAAAAATAAAGAAAAAAGCTACAATCTGGGAAAAAATATTTGCAAAATACATTTCTGATAAAGGACTTGTTAAAAACTGTCAGCAATATTGAGAAGAGAACATATTCAAAAATAAGTAAAAGGTCTAAAAAGACAAGTTGACCAGAGAAGGTACACGGATGGCCTAGTTCACTGCAGTACACTGGGGTTTGGTGGTCTTCAGTAAATGAGTTTGGGATCATTATTACCATTTATGATACTCTTCAATCACAAAATCATTCGTGTTCTAAACATTTACCTTACAAATTAATACATTTGGGGATATAACTCACAAATACACAGGCCTGTATATATCTATCTTAGAATATTACATTACTTCTTTATAACTGAAATGACAATCTATGATCCTACTTAAGAGAATATTTTGGAAGATTAGGGGCTTCCCAAGTAGCTCAACTGGTAAAGGATCTGCCTGCAATACTGGAGATGTGGGTTCAATCCTTGTGTCAGGAAGATCCCCTGGAGAAGGGCATGGCAACCCACTCCAATACTCTTACCTGGAGAATCCCATTGACAGAGGAGCCTGGCAGGCAACAGTCCATGGGGTCTCAAAGAGCTGGGACACGACTGAGCGACTAACACTTGGAAGATAAATTCATCACTGCCAAACAATTTTTTAGAAAACATCATAAAGAACTGGAGACTATATGATTTTTCATCTAAAATTTTAACTATGTTTGGACAGCCTTTAATTAATTTTGTATGACAACATTCATTTTTAATTATCAAAACGCTCTGCATGTGTATGATAAATGAATTATTCCACTTTATTCATTTACTCACTTAATGTACATTTTATTCTCAGGTAGTTCTATTACAATTATTCCTGACTTTAGTATTTTATTTAATACCACCCCCCTCCCTTTTAAAGTCACAAATCACAATGTCATTATTATCGTAGGCGATAATTTCACTGTCAAATTCTCTACCAGAGTTCTGAATCTAGTGGTTTCTGGACAATACAAGATAAATAGTGTATGATAGAAGTTTTAAAGGAGATAGGTATAAATTTTAATCTAAATTTGAAGTTTCCTTTGCCAAAACCAATACAGAATTGTAAAGTAAAAATTAAAAATAAATAAATAAATTAATTAATTAAAAAAAATAAATTTGAAGTTTCCTGTTATGTTTGCTCAGGTTAAGTGATGCTAACACAGTAGTAATATTTTCCTAGTGATATTCTAGAACTGGAAGGGAAGGGAACAAAGTAATCTTCAAATTACATATGAATCCTTGACATTATGGTAATAGGTCCTTTCCTTGTCTAGAGGAACATTCTCGTTTGACTGGCTATTATTTCATGTAATGGCAGAGTTTATTTTGCACTGAGCAGGTAGACAACATAGAAGCAGAAAGGACTGGGTTGTTTGATTTTATGTAATGGGTTAAGAATGCTAATTCTGCAGCATGAATGCCTGGGTTTTGAAATCCAGCTTCATCACTTAGTGAGTGTCAGCCTGGCCATATTCCTTAACTCTGTAGGTCTTAGGTACCATATCTGTAAAATGAGAGTGATAAATACAAAAGGAATTCCCTTAGGAATGCTTTAGTATTAAATATGTATATAAGCATTTATACCAGTGCCTGGCATACAATAACGATAACATTAAGAAGTTTGCTAATAATTTGAAAAATTTTTTGTTTTTCTAAGCTCACTGTATTGTTAACAAACTACGATATTTGCAAAGTGAGCTTGTCCTGTCTAGCTCTGTCTGTATTATTTCATAATTCATTTGTTTTTAAGTTATGTGAAAATTACAAAAGTGGAACAGTGTAAAAGTTTTTCATTCAGCTTTCATAAATAACTTTTAAAATGATGTTTCTACATTGAAAGTCTATCCAAGGTAACACTCTGGTCAACACTTTCAAATCATCAATGAAAAGAATTACACTTAGGTCAGGTCAGTTCAGTCGCTCAGTCGTGTCCGACTCTTTGCGACCCCATGAATCGCAGCACGCCAGGCCTCCCTGTCTATCACCAACTCCCGGAGTTCACTCAGACTCACGTCCATCGAGTCAGTGATGCCATCCAGCCATCTCATCCCCTGTCGTCCCCTTCTCCTCCTGCCTCCAATCCCTCCCAGAGTCTTTTTCAATGAGTCAACTCTTCGCATGAGGTGGCCAAAGTACTGGAGTTTCAGCTTTAGCATCATTCCTTCCAAAGAAATCCCAGGGCTGATCTCCAGTACTTAGGTACTGGATCTTAATTCCCTCTTTTTGTTTTGTTTGCCTTTGTTTTTTCTTGTTTTGGGTTTATTCTTAATACAGCATATTGCCTGGCATTTCAGCTACTCAGTACATATATGTTGAATGAATGCATCATCTCTTTCTTAAAGGAACATTCATTCATTCAATGGGCATTTATTGCTCTGACATAAACAAAAATTTATTTAGCACTGATTGTGTTTTCAGGTTAGATGTCAATCAAACATTAATATGATGATCATTATTAATGTTGTTTTTTATGACTTTCCATTTATTCAATTTTTAAAGTCCTTAATGTTTTCATAATGGTGGCTCTGTTCCTGTCCTAGGTTGGGATTAGGTTCACTGTTTATTTCAAAGAAACCTAAAATAACAGTGGCATAAACAACATGGAATGTTACATGCTCACACAAAGAGGAAGGAAGCTCCATGCTGCTATGGCTATCCCGGAACCTGTGCTCCTTTCAGCTCACCACCTGGCTGTCTCCTCAGTCCGTTCTTTCTGTAGCTCTAACATGGCCACTAGTTCTAGACAGCAGGATACAGAAATAGGAGAGCATACCTCGCTTTACTCACATTTGCTGGAAGCCATGAACTGCAGGAAATCCTATAAAAACCGTACCCAAAAATTTTAAAAAATAGGGGTTTGTATGAAGGAGAGATGGATTCTCAAGAGAAAACTCGTCTCTTTCACAGTGGATTTTTTAAAGAAATATTTCAAGAGGACGAGAAGGGGACAACAGAGGATGAGATGGTTGGATGGCATCACCGACTCAGTGGACATGAGTTTGAGTAAGCTCCGGGAGCTGGTGATGGACAGGGAGGCCTGGCGTGTTGCAGTCCATGGTGTTGCAAACAGTCAGACATGACTGAGTGGCTGAACTGAACTGAACCATGATAATCCTCATCTTAAGTCAGAAGACACTATTTGAAATGATAATAAATAAGTAATAAAATAAACATTGAAAAGGGCAATTTGTACATCAACTTTCAGCTTTCGGTAAGTGAAAAGCTTCAGCTATTATTAAAAGCTGCCTGTTAATCAGAAGACCACTTGTCAGGAGGGAATGCAATCATTTTCCTGGACACTTTTTAGTAATTTTGCTAGATTAAAATGATAAAGAAAAAATTGCAAAATTCAGAAACCAAGTCATGTGCCATGTTTATCAAAGAAGCTGATGAAAATGAACCTAAAAATGGAAATTTAAAATGGAATAAAACTGATTTGATGATAAGCAGAGAATAGATTAAACATGTACCATATGGCAATTTTAGTCCATCTTCCTAAAGTGTGCTATAAACATAACATTAGCACAAGTGATTCTGAGCAAAACGTTCCAAAAGGTGATTTGCCTGCAGGATTATTTCATTTGGTAGAGCTCTGAAGTCATTTTTCAAAGGTCACTGTTCTCAACACTCAAAGATTGTATCTGGCCTTCAACATTTCTGGCTCACTCCAAATTTACTGTAACATTCTCCAAATTACTTTGACATACATGATTAGACCAAACAAAAAACAGTAATCTCCAGCATACATAAAACAAAGTAGTCTAAGATTTACAGTTAACCTTCCAGCATTTTATATCTTAACTGAAGCAAAATGATAAACTAAAAAAAAAACAAACAAGGTCAAGTAGACCATAACACAGCATGTGATCAAACGTGGATTTGGAGATTTGAAGATAAACAAGAGTTCCAGGCAAGGAGAGGGAAGAGTGTGCAGAAAGATTTGCTATAAAAGATGAAGGAAAATAGAAATCTTAGAAAGAAGAAGCAATTGAATCTCTCAGATAGAAACACAGTAGGAATACAGTTCAGAAGAGGAAACAAACATGGAAAACGAGGGTTACTGAAGGAATTAATGCGACTAGGAGCTTCCCAGGTGGCTCAGTGGCAAAGAATCTGCCTGTTGGTGCAATCCCTAGGTCAGGAAGATCCCCTGGAGAAGGAAATGGCAACCCACTCCAGTATTCTCACTTGGAAAGTTCCATGGGCAGAGGAATCTGGCTAGCTACAGTCCATGGGGTCGCAAAGAGTCAGACACAACTTAGCCACTAAACAGCAGCAGCAGCAGCAGCAACAATGTGACTGGGAGGTAAGGTTTCTATTGTCAAGCAGTGGGAAAGACAGGGAATAGTTTATTTGAGAGTAGCTGATGGCCAACTTTGGTATATCAAGCTTAGGCTCAAGAATACAATTATACATAGTTTTGAACTGTTAAAAAATGACTTTAATTCAGTTAAAGTATCACATATACAAAAGAACATATGTAACATATGTGTGGTTTAAAGAATAATAATAAACAGCCATTGTACTTCCCATTGAACTGAAGAGAAAGAAAAATCATCATTACTTCTGAAATTGCCTTATGATTCCCTTCCCAGCTAGGTAATTAAAACAGAAGTGTCCGTGTTTTGGTTAAAGTAGTCAAGTATGTTCAGAAGCATTTCCAGGGAGATGCAAAAAAAATAAACTTCAGAGGGCAACATGAATCCTACCTTTTGTATACTGGTCATGTGGTTCTTGCAGTAAGAATATTTAGAGTTCACGGGGTCACAAAGAGTCTGACACAACTTAGTGACTGAACAATAACAATGACGACAACATGAATCCTGTGGGCCTTAGACTTAGAAAGAAGCAGTGGGAATACGGAAGAGAGGAAAAACCTTCAGTATACTGTGATGAAACAATCAGAAGCCAAGTATGACTCAAGCTGTTGTTTATTTTGCTTGTTTATTTTTGAAGCGGGTTTAATTTGACTTGTTCTGGCATGAATGAAACAAAATATTGGTACCCCTAATAAAAACAGGAAAAGAAAGGAAAGTTTGAAGGGAAAGCCCATGTTTTAGATCCAGCATTGAGGCATTTAAGTGTGAAAATTACATCAGTAGAAGAAAATGCACAATGAAGCCAAGGTGAAGGATAAGGATTCCAGAAATAATTTTCTGAAAATGCTTGTGGAAGAATTTGAGACTACATGAGTCCTCTGAGGAGTAAGAAGTAAAGAGTTAAGATTTGAGGTCGGAGAGCTAAGGAAGAGCCAGACGGAGGGATTGTCAGAAGTAGAAATACAGGGCAGGGTGGCACCAGAAGCTCCCTGTGTCACTAGCAAGGAAAGAAAAGAGCCAAGGGAGAAGGGCGAGCTGTGTGGTCTGAGAATACACCTGCATACTTTTACATGTGAGGTCAGTTAGAGACTTTCGTGAGATAGAGTGAAGGGGCAGACTCCAGCCTGATGGACACTGACAAAGAAAAGGATGAAAAAAGAGAAGGTGATTGTACAGGGACTTCTTCCCTCACTTAGAATGCCACAGGATTCTCATATGTTTAAGCTTCTCTTATCCACAGCAATTGGCATTAAAAGGCAACAGAAGTCCACAGTGATTCCTTGGACTGCAAGATCAAACTAGTCAATCTGAAAGGAAATCAGTCCTGAATGTTCACTGGAAGGACTGATGCTGAGGTTGAAACTCCCAATACTTTGGCCATCTGATGCTAAGAACTGCCTCCTTGGAAAAGATCGTGATGCTGGGAAAGACTGAAGGTGGGAGGAGAAGGGGACGACAGACGATGAGATGGTTGGATGGCATCACCAATTTGATGGACATGAGTTTGAGCAAGCTCTGGGAATTGGCGATGGACAGAGAAGCCTGGCGTGCTATAGTCCATGGGGTCACATAGAGGTAGACACGACTGAGCGATTGAACTGAACTAAGGACAACTAACTGATGCTTTTGAACTGTGGTGTTGGAGAAGACGCTTGAGAGTCCTTTGAACTGCAAGGAGATCCAACCAGTCCATTCTAAAGGAGAGCAGCCCTGGGTGTTCTTTGGAAGGAATGATGCTAAAGCTGAAGCTCCAGTACTTTGGCCACTTCATGCGAAGAATTGACTCATTGGAAAAGACTCTGATGCTGGGAGGGATTGGGGGGCATGACAAAAATGGGATGACAGAGGATGAGATGGCTGGATGGCATCACCGACTCGATGGACATGAGTCTGAGTGAACTGCGGGAGACGGTGATGGACAGGGAGGCCTGGCATGCTGCGATTGATGGGGTCACAAAGAGTCGGACACGACTGAGCCACTGAACTGAAGTGATGAGGCTTTGGAATTTGAGTTGATTCTATAATGACTTTTGTGGATCCTAGGATATGAGATGGATGTGACTGATTCATTCTGAGTTGGAGGGAAGACTGTGATAAGCGCAATTATCACCACTTCCCCAATGATGTTCACATCTAAATCTCTTAAACGTGTGAAGTGTGAATGGCACAGAGAAGTTAAGGTAGTAGATGGAATTAATTTTACTAATCAGCAGATCTTAGATAGCAAGATTATTTTAGATTACCTAATCAACAGTGTAATTACAATTGTCCTTAAATATGGAGAAGCAAGAGTCAAAAGACAATGATGCAAAATGAGAAGGATTCAATTGTCCATTGCTGGCTTTAAAGATGGTGAGGTGGCTGTGGGACAAGTGCTGTGGGTCAGAAGCCTCTAGAAACTGGAAAAGGTAAGGAAGCATGCATGTGCATGCTAGCTAAGTTGCTTCAGTCGTGTGTGACTCTTTGCGACCCTATGGACTGTAGCCTGCCAGGCTCCTCTGTCCATGGGATTCTCCAGGCAATAGCACTGGAGTGGATTGTCATGCTCTCCTCCAGAGGATTTTCCTGGCCCAGGGATCGAACCCACATCTTTTATGCCTCCTGCATTGGAAGACAGGTTCTTTACCATTAGTGCCATGTGGGAAGCCCAAAGAAGCGTATTCTCCCCTAAAGCCCCCTGAAAGAAATGCAGTCTTGCCAACACCTTGACATTAGCCCAGTGAGACCCACTTGGACTATCTATGATCTCCAGAACCGCAAGATAAATTTGTGCTGTTTTAAGCTAATAATTTCATGGTAATTTGTTAGGAAATCCCATGGACCTAGGAGCCTGGTGGGCAACAGGATATGGGTTTGCAAAGAGTCAGACACAACTTAGAAACTAAACAACAACAACAATTTGATAGAGCAGAGAAAGAAAATTAATACAGAGAAGCACTGTTTCATGTATTTCAGTGTAGCTCTATAGGGTCCTATGCTGGTATTTGGGGACAAATTTCCTGCTGCAAATAAAGTACTACCTCTTACCTGCTCACTCACTTTCATATTAGGTTGGTCAAAAGTTCATTCTGGTGGGAAAACATAAATGAACTTTCTGCCTATTCAGTATTTTCTTGCTTTCAAAAATGAGAGACTAAAGCATTAAAAAAAAAAAAAAAGATCTTATTTAGATACTACCCTCAATTTTTTCCCAGAGTAAAAGTTAAAGTTTTCTGTGTCACTTTCAAGTCTCTGACCCTTCATTTTTTCATGAAAATGAGTACATGTTATGAATTTTTAAAGTTCAAGAATAAAAAGAAAAAATAGAGGAGAACCTAGTATACTGGAAAATGTATTATGTTTCTCAGTAATCATATATTATGTTTATATGTGTCCATAACAGAGATGGTAATACTGACACATTGGGGGAAAGACAAGATGAATAAGTGTCTGTATCACTGTTATAAGTTTCACAAGGACCAACCCTACCCTATGTCTCCAGTCAATGTGCATTTCAAAAGTCATTCAGTTCAGTTCAGTTCAGTCGCTCAGTCCAGTTCAGTCGCTCAGTCGTGTCCAACTCTTTGTGACCCCATGAATTGCAGCACGCCAGGCCTCCTTGTCCATCACCAACTCCCAGAGTTCACTCAAACTCACATCCATTGAGTCAGTGATGCCATCCAGCCATCTCATCCTCTGTTGTCCCCTTCTCCTCCTGCCCCCAATCCCTCCCAGCATCAGTCTTTTCCAATGAGTCAACTCTTTGCATAAGGTGGCCAAAGTACTGGAGCTTCAGCTTTAGCATCAGTCCTTCCAAAGAACACCCAGGACTGATCTCCTTTAGAATGCACTGGTTGGATCTCCTTGCAGTTCAAGAGACTCTCAAGAGTCTTTTCCAACACCACAGTTCAAAAGCATCAATTCTTCCGTGCTCAGCTTTCTTCACAGTCCAACTCTCACATCCATACATGACCACAGGAAAAACCATAGCCTTGACTAGATGGGCCTTTGTTGACAAAGTAACAGGCATTATTCTCCCCCACACTGAGTAAGGCGAACCAAGTATAGAAGGATCTGAACTACGCTTTCAGAGTATTTGAAACTTAAAAAGGGAAATAAACTTATTTTATTGAGACCCTGAACCAAACTTATCCTTTCAGACATAGGAAGGGTCTAGAAAAAGCCTCTGAGATAGGTGTTAAAGGAAATTTCTCTAATTTGTACCCTTTATCCTACCAATATATATAATTCAGCATCCCTACTTTAACCAGTGCTCAACAAATTAAGTACATAATATCTGCCAAACCTTGTTGATATTCTCAGATATAACATTCATATTAGATCACCTCGTATGATAGAGAAATTACTGGGAGGGCACTTAGACATGTCAAGTAATCATATACTTGACTATCTTTAACTAAACTGAGAAAAAAAATTGTATTTCTGAGAGACACTTCCCTTTTGCCACAGTTACAGTGTCCTTTGTGTAAAACCAAAACCTGCCCTCATGGATCATGGTATTGATTCTGTGATTTTGATTATAAGCCTGCAATGTGGCACAAACTGTACTCACAAATTCACATACTTAATGCTGAAATGCTTTCAGAAGGATTAGAACAAGCCAATAACACTAACAGGATGCTGAGAAAATGAGCAGTTAAGCTTTCAAAATTGCTGAGTATAGATGTAATTCTCAATTACACTACCAGTGACATTTTCCATGGTAAACACTACACTGAACCTAAAGATAATCAACAAATGGAAAGTGAAAACCAGCACAATGGTCATGGATCATTGTGTATAATTTGATATCCAGTGATCAAAAGGTGTGTGTGTCTGTGTGTGAGTATTCATGTAATTAAGTATTTAGGAATGCAGTGTGACTTATGGTTCTCTATCATACTAGGTCATCTAAAATGTGACAGTTATATCTGAGAGTATCAACAAGGCCTGGCAAACATTATGCACTTATTTATTTAGCACTAGCTAAAGTGAGGATGCTGAGTTATGTATATCGATAGGAGAAAAGTACAAAGTAGAGAAATTTCCTTTAATCTCTATCTCAAAGGCTTTTTCTAGATGTTCCCTATGCCTAAAAGGATAAATTAGTTTCAGGGTGCCAATAAAACAATTTAACTTCCCTTTTTAACTTTCAAATGTTCTGAAAACATAGCTCAGATCCGTCAGGTAATTAGTATCAGACTAATCTTTCTGCAGAACCAGTTTCATCAATACTCCTCCCCTGCTTAAAATTCAATGGCTCTATGTGTCTCACTTCATTATTGATTCAAGAAACATCTGCTGAACAGCAACTATACAGAATACATAGTGCTAGGAAGTGGGCAGGGAAGGGGTGGTGAGGATATTAAGAGGGAGAAGTAAAACATGGCTCAGGTGCTTACAGTCCAGTAGAAGGCATAACATGTACATACACTCTACCATAAACAGACTGTGACAAATGCTGTAGAAGAGGAGGGAGAACTTCATGCAGAGTCTGGGATCTCAGGCGGGTCTTGAAGGGTAAATATGAAATGTGAGAGGCAAAGTTAGGATGGGACAGGTATTCCAGGCAGAGAGAAATGGCCAGAATCAAAAAAGCAAAGGCAGTTCAGAGCACAGCCAGTTTGATTGGATCATGGATTACCCAAAGGGGATCTACAGAAGTGTGCCAGGGAAAAGGTGGGAGGTTAGTCAGGGCTTGTGTGGACTGGATACTTGCTTAGGGAAGCTATATTCAGCAGACAGTGAACAGGGAGGAACCAGAGGCCTGGGAGGAGTGGTGATGTCAGATTGTGGCCAGGCTTCGGAATCTGAGCATGTCGATGGTCTGCAGAGGAAATGGACTGCAGAGGCACCAGCTAGAAAGAGGTACAAGGGTTCTAAGAGTGGAAACAAAAGAGAGAAAAACAAATGTCTACATATAGATATAAATGCTATTTAAGTGTTACATATATATATGCTATAAATGCTACAGACTTGACAACTTATGTGATGAGGAATTACTAAGAAAACAGTCAATGGTGACACTGAGCCCTTACATCTGACTGGTAACCTGTTGGTACCATCAGGGATAGCTATGACCAGCAGGTGTGAGCTGAGTTGGAGGAAGAGTGGATTCTTCTGTTCTGGATATATTGCACCAAGAGTGCCAGTGGGATATCCAAGCAGAAATACCAGCAAGTGGTTAGAAATGTTTTTCAGGACTGGAGAAGTCACCCACCATGCAGGCGGTACTTAAAGGCATGGGAGTGAAAAGGTCCCCAACAGAGACAGTAAAGAGGCCAACTGGAGGTCTTCTGAGGGATGGAAGAGTCACGGTCAAAGAGGAGACAGCAGTTCACTAGAAGCTAAGGAGAAAGTGGTGTCCAAATGGAGCGATTTTTAAACCACTATCAGATACTGCAAAGATGATTATGAAGTAGGACATGGACTGAGAAATAATAACAAACATTTATCACACACATAACACAACGTCTGATACTATGTCAATTTATGTGCACAATCTCTTTTACTCCTGACACCAAACCACAAGTAGATTCTACTGTCATCGTACAGATGAAAAGGCTTTCAGAATTTAAAGGAACTGTCCAAGGACATGGTGTCAGTTGTTACTGGCAAATCAGGGCGGCTGGACAACAATGATCATTTTCTCACAGTTAACCAATTCTTTGGGTTCATATGCCCGATTGCGGTGAAATTTCTTTGGCTAAAATGTCCTTCACATCCCTCAAAACCAGCCCTCAGAGCTCAGTTCCAGAACCATCATTCCCAGAAAATCTTCTCTATTAGTCTTTATAACATTCATAGCATCTACTCTTCAAGATGCAGACCAGTAAGTTTTAGGTAATGGTCCATGTTATACACCAACAATTGTTCTCTCCTCAACTAAGTAACTGAAGCCTTCAAACAGAGATTTATCACTTTGTATACTTTCACTGTATCCTACAAAGCAACGGTAATTTCATGAGGAAATATTTGTTGTGAATTAACCCATGACTCCAGACTCTAAAAGAAATCAGAATTGGGTTGAGAGTCAAGGGAGCAGAAATATTTTCAGTTACATGGATTTACTAGTATGGTTCTAAGAGAGCAGTAAGATATTCTCAGCCCACCAAAAAGCCAGAATGGACAGTAACTAAGAAGGAAAGACCCTGCTCATTGGGTAGGGCTGAAGAGGACTGCTCTGAGCTAGAAGTTCTGAAAATATACCTGGCTTCTCAGTTACCACACCACTGAGACTGTTAGCAAATTACGGCAGACAATCTTTCCAACTGATGAGAGATTTAAGCTTACTTTAGAAGATTTTCTTGCCTTTTGTTCTTGATTTCTGAAATATGAAAGAATTTTTCCCCTTTCTATAGAGTATTCTGCAAAAAACTGTCTCTCAAACAAAAGCATTATTTATTCATTTATTTTTTGTTAAAAAAAGAAAGATGGAGTCCTTTTATAAGGAAGCTTTAGGCCAACTCCAAAATGTAAAGCCCGCCCATTCCTTGGCTCATATCCATCTGGCAGCACTTCTCAAGCACAGATTCAACGTGACTCCTTTCTCACTCAAAGTGCAAAGGAGCAGTCCACTAGGAAGAAGCCTGACTGCTACCCTGGGACTGCATGTGTACGCAGTCACTCGCTCATGTCTGACTCTTTGTGACCTCATGGACTGTAGCCCATCAGGCTCCTCTGCCCACAGGATTTCTCAGGCAGGAATACTGGAGTGGGTTGCCATGCCCTCCTCCAGGGAATCTTCCCAAGCCAGGGACTGAATCCACGTGTCCAGTGTCTCCTGTACTGGCAGGTAATTCTTTACCACTGAGCCACCTGAAGCCCCTTGGGATGCCTTATCTGTATCCAGAATATCCAACTTGATGACTGCTAAAAGTGTATCTTTTTCCAGCTTTGAGAGCTTGTTTTCAGCTTGTCTAAATATGCTCCATCTACAATGTTATTCCAAACGTACCTGAGAAAGTAAATGCCAAAGTAAATGCATTTAAAAACACTGTTCCTTTCATCATCTGCAATGGAACTTCAGCTTGATAGAATTGACAGGACACCAAACAGAAATATTGAAAAGTTTTATTTGGTTAAGAAAAAAAGACTATAGCAATGAAGCTTTATACCACTGAACTTTCCTTAAACACTATTAAGTTTTGTCTTAAATTTTTCTGTAAATCATCAGTATTCATCTCTCTGAAATACTAAACAGAATAATGTTCTTACAAAAACACAGTTTATATCCTCTTCAAGGGAAAAAGTCAAGTGTTCCTTTAATTGCATGGAAATGAATCTGGTATTACAAACTATTATGACAAGGGGACCACCTCACTTAGCTTTAGCTCCATTTTGTTCAAATGAACAAAAATGTGGGTGGTTAAAATTTCCAATTCTGTGGTCAACATTCTGACATATTTTTCAAGAAAGGTGATAAAGCTTTGGAAGCAAACAGCATTCTTTGTGGATCTTTAATTTAATACTTTAGAAAGATGGATAGCTATTAATTCAGAGAATGAACAAAGATCTATCTTTATGCTCACTCTGTGTGTGTGCTAACAGTCTTTTCTATGCAATACTGGACCAGCTAACTATAACTCAAACTTCAGATGTTTATTCTTAGGGGAAAAATGTTTCTATTTTGGACTGTATAGCTCTCATCAGCATTTAGTTTTAGAAATAGAAACTTTTTAAACTCAGAATTTCTAACAGTAAGACAGATTCTCATTTTGATGATGACAGCTGATTTGGGGAAAATTTTTATTTCCATTTTAAAGTCTTCAAAGACACACATATAATAACTTTCTACAGTAACAATATTAACGGGGGGAAGACACGATGCAGTTTTGGAGATGGTTTGTACAATTATTCAAGGGGCTTCCTACTTCCTTTATCAATTTTGTGAAATGGGATACAGAGCTCCTGTCCCACTGGTGGCTTGAAACTTCCTTTACTTTAATTTGAATCCTTTGGGATTCTTTCTTGAGTAGAGAGTTGCTTCCCAATTTAACTGGTGACATTTTTGCTTGATGTGCCTGACTCTGATTAAGTGGACTGGCAAACACCAGGATTCTCACAAGGTTTCTTGATGAGGCACTTAGGGGAATGACTACAGGAAGTATGGTCAGCTGGGAGAGGGTTGGGGCACTTTAAGCTGGTACTTCACAATCCAACATGATATCCAGCTATTTTCATCAGTCAACTGTGAGAAACATGCTTTAGCAGTCTTCTTGACATGCAGGGTGCTCTAAGCATCCAGTTCTCATGGATGGATCTTTTTCCCATTTTCTGTACCAGGATACAGACAATCCCCTCTAAATCTGTTGCCTAATGTTGTTTGTACCAGGTTTCCCTTCACTGGTTAAACCACGAACTCTAATCAGGGGCTGGGGCCCTGCTATTATCTGACAAGATGGTCTGGATTCCCAGGCAAGGGCTTTGTCTATGCACTATGTAACTCTACTAGCCAATTACCAGCTGTGTGACCTTGGTTGGATTCATAAATATCTCTGTGCCTCAGTCTTTTCATCTGTAAAAACGGGAATAATCATCACTTACCTAACAAGAGTATTTTGAGGATTCTTAGGTGATTAAGCCAATATTTAGTACTCAAGTGAACACTCAAGAAGCAAATCCATTATCATTAGTATTCTTTCTACCTGAGGTTCAACAGGGCTGATGCTGACCACAACACAGAACTTACCACCAGTGGACTGTTAAGAATATGCCACAGTATTGGTTTCCGTGGTAGGTAACCGGTAGAGAATCTGCCTGTAATGTGGGAGACCTGGGTTCGATCCCTGGCTTGGAAAGATCCCCTGGAGAAGGGAATGGCAACCACTCTAGTATTCTTGCTTGGAGAATTCCATGGACAGAGGAGCTTGGCAGGCTACAGTCCACGGGGTCACAAAGAGTCTGACATGACTGAGCGACTTTCACTTTCACTCTCATTGTTGTCAGCGCCTTTTCCCCAGTTCCTAAAGCTCAGACTCTTTTACTTCATTCTCCATAGCACGACCTTCACCACTCCCGGCCTGCCCCTGCTAGCCTGAGCCCTGCTGAGGCATTCAGCCACTCATACTCTTTGGGTATTTCATCATCTACAACATATTTCTTTTCATAATATGGGCTTAAAATTTTTTATCCGAACAAAAAACTTCTTGTGTATTCTTAGAAAATGTACCTTAGTCTCTCACGATGTATGAGAAGTAAAGTACTCAAATCTATTTTACCAGCTGTGTTAAAAGTCCAGTTAAAACTAGGTTGTCTTCATATTTTTGGTGGGAAGAAAAACTGTTTGAGATTAGTAGTGGAGAGGAGAGAAAAAGGGAATAGGTGTTAAGTATATACTTATCTCTTCACAACAGAGTCACAGGCTAATAAACACCAGAGGCTAAAAATATTTTGCTAATTTCTTTAAGGTCAACAGTGTGAGGTCCAAGTTCACCTAAGACTCCAGCACAATTTGCTGCAGGAGGAAAGGGGGTCCTGAAAGTGGACACTCCTGGCTTGGGGAGAGAAGCCGTCTTCAGTTATTACAACCACGGTGACACACTATTTGCCACCTTGTGCTGTTGTGCTTAGTTGATTCAGTTGTGTCCGACTCAGCAACCCCATGGACTGCAGCCCACCAGGCTCCTCTGTCCATGGGCTTCTCCAGGCAAGAGTACTGTAATGGGTTGCCATGGCCTCCTCCAGGGGATCTTCCCCTCCCACGGATCCAAAAGGAGTCTCTTGCATCTCCTGCATTACAGATGGATTCTGTGCTGCTGAGCCAGCAGGGAAGCCCACTTGCCACTTTACAGAGACCTTAATACCAGAATTATCATCACTGATTGTATATTCATGTGACATTTGTCTCCTGATCATTTTCCCGGCTACTTACTAACTACTTAAGAGTCTAATGTTAAAATCAATCACATTAGCACAATTCACCCCAAACTAGTGCTCAATATCTATCACTGAAATCAGCAGAGGAAAACATAAACATGCTCTCATAAGCACATCCACTTGTATATCCATTTGCTGTCCTTAAAACTATTTCATATCCATAATTTCATATTATCTGCCCACATTTATATTAGTTCCCTATTGCTGTTGTGCCACAAACTTAGTGGCTTAGAACAACACTCATTTATTATCTTATAGTTTAGTGAATCAGAAATCCAAAATAAGTCTCAGTGGGCAAAAATCAAGATGTCAGCAAGCAGTTTTCCTCGTTGAGTCCTCAGGGGAGAATCTGTTTTCTTGCCATTCCAGCCTCTAGTGGTGGCAAGCATTCCTCAGCTCATGGTCTCAACTTCCTCTAATTCAGGACACCCTGAATGCTACTTCACAAGCACTAACTTCTAGAATGTAATTAGACCATCTAGCTGCTATACTGTGAGCTGACTGTACAGGATCAAGGGCAGAAGCAGGTGAGAGAGACAATGTTGCCTTGCACCAGTGAAAACAGTAGAGAAAGGGAAATGTGATCAGCACCTGGATATATGCTGAAAGCAGAATAGACAAGACGGACGAGCAGATGGAAGGTATGAAAGAGAGGAAGCAAGTAGGACTCCAAATTCATAGGCTGGGCACAGAGTTGCCATTCACCTAGAAGAGAAGGGTATGAGCCTCAGGTCTAGAGAAAGCTAAGAGGAGTCCAGTTGTAGGCGTGTTACCTTTGCAAAGCTTATTAGACATTCCAGATGGACGTGATGAGAAGGCAGCTGGATAACAGAGTCTGGAGTTCATGGGGGACATCTTCAAACTGGAAAAAGTTTAGAGTGAATCTTTAGGGAACTCTCAGAGAACAGGGAGACTGCCAGGCCAGGAAAACTGGCACATATTATCCCAGATTTTAAAAGGGGGTAACAAAGTGGGAAAAATGGTAGACCAGTAAACTTACAATATAAATTTCTCATTGGATTACTAAACAAGCTAAGAGCACTGAGGAAAAATAGGGGTCAGTTCATAGATTTAACGGGGAAGGCAATGGCACCCCACTCCAGTACTCTTGCCTGGCAAATCCCATGGATGGAGGAGCCTGGTAGGCTGCAGTCCATGGGGTCGCTAGGAGTCAGACACGACTGAGCAACTTCACTTTCGCTTTTCACTTTCAGGCACTGGAGAAGGAAATGGCAACCCACTCCAGTGTTCTTGCCAGGGACGTAGGAACCTGGTGGGCTGCTGTCTATGGGGTCGCACAGAGTCAGACACAACTGAAGTGACTTAGCAGCAGCAGCAGCAGCATGGATTTAAGCCAGATATATTCACTTTGTCTTAAAAGTAAGTCTTCTGTAAATGTTCTTTTCAGTATATACGGGAACTCGAGGGCATAAAGCATCTTGTTTTTTTGCAAAGCATAGAAAAACGTGGCTTGGGTTAGCCAAATAAATTTATAAACAAAAGAAAACCCCAAGGGTTGAACATTAAGCTTATATATACTGCTGACTAATACATAATGAATTCACATGTATCACCAGTAAAGCATTCAGTCATATTCCATAAAATCATGTACCTGTCTGTATTTGCACATATGTACATGGTTTTTTGGTTTTGCTTTTTTTTTCAAATCATTTCAAATCATATTTTGGATGGAGAGACGAAATCTGAAGTATATACAAAGTTAGGAAATGCCAGGTGTTTATGAGACATGAAAATTAAGTTTCCCAAATTATGAAAAAAAACTTAGATTACAGACTAAAGCTGATTCCTTTGTTTCACACCTTGTATCAGGTTCACACTTTTAGATGTCTATAAAGACTGCTAATGGTTACATGGTTTGGAGGTGATGAAAATTTCTAAAATTAGATAGTGATGGCCACAAAATTCTGTGGCTATACCATTGAATTATACATTTTAAATGACTGAAATTTATGGTATATGAATTATATGTCAATAAAGGTATTTTACATGTCTCTAAGACCTATTGGAAAATAAAAATAAATGAGGTGAATAACTTAAATTATCCTAATAGATTCTGCTTGAAACATTCAGTTGTTTCAGTTTTTTTGTTTTCTGTCATTTGCCATAGACATAGCTGCCACTAAGTATTTCTGAATTATGAGATATGATTTGCAGTTGCAAAGATGAGTGTTAGACACTCAGCCTCAGTGTGGGGAAGACAGCAGAGAGCGGCAGTGGCCGCACAGGGGCAGATCCCTGTGGAGAGTGGCCACCTGCTCTGGGTGGCGGCTGCTTGGGATGCTGGGGCCAGGCCCCAGGCCCTCTGGATTTTCAAGATAACCCTGAAATCCAGATTTCACAGGAAATCCCTACATTTTGAAACATTTGCTCTAATTTTCTGGAAAGGACATTATGCCTGATTAATAACGCATGTCTATAGGCTGCACCCAGCCCATGCACTGCTAGTTTGTTGCCACATTTTTATATATAATCAATGAACATAAAAATCATGTGTCCATATTTAAGGTGACTCCTACTTTGACCAGATAATTTAAAACCTCAGTGTCAGGAGCTAAATCATGGGGGGCTGCATTTTTTGAAAACTATTCTTACATTGTGCTCCTAGGGAGACAGCCACTTCTACTCAGATGACACCAACACAGTTCTCAGTGTTACTACTGCATAAGTGAATACATGTACACAAAATTAAACATTCAATAAAAAGTTAAAATGTCATCTGAATTACTATTTTCTAAAATAAGGATGGTCTGTATCATGTATGCAGAAATGCTTTTAGTAACATTTTAAATTTCATGAAGCAAAATGTTTTAGGGTAGCCCCTGATTAACAGTATTTTCTCCTACTGCAAACATCTAATCTATTAAAATCTATGTGCAAAATGACTTTGGAGAGAAGGCAATAAGGCTGTAATACAAAATTCTGTTTCATGAATTGGACTAAAGAAATTTTAGGTAATCAGACTTCAGTTCTCTTCCACTTTTTTTTTTTGACATGATTGTACTTGAATTTCTCCAGAAATTTCAGCAAATGTATTTTTAACTTGTAATTGTAGAACTCCTACAGCTTTCTACTTTTTTGATATTATATAAGAACCCTGTAATTTTATATGCCAGAGAAGACAGAGCACCTGAGAACAAATGCCTATTCAAACTTGTACAGCAATATGTGAAGATGTACTATGCATTTCTACTTTAGAAATGTCTACTTTAACCTGAGGTCAAAATTCACAAGAAAACAAGAGATGCTCAAAAAAATTTTACTGAAATATGCCCTTCTGATTACACCTTATATTTAAAAATTTCCTAAAACCTATCATCATTAGTGACATGGGATCTGTCAAGCGTTGATATTTGGAGCAATAACCTAGTGTTTTCTCACATCAAAGATTTGGATATATGAAACTAAATTTTAGAAAAATTGAAAAAATGACATTTAAAACATAAATAAATGTTTCTGATTACTATTATCTGGATCATGAGATACTATATAAAACCTTTTCAATTACTATAAGTAAGTAGATACTGTTTCCTAGGTTGTAATTTTTAAATGAAGACAGCAAAGTAACAAGCTTAACAATTTTGTTTACAAGGAAAGCTTTTTACAGTTTTGAAATTTCATAAAGCAAGCTTTATCAAGCTCTATCAAGTATGAGAGGGAAGAAACGAAATAATAAAAAATGATCTATTAAAAGAAATTCTAGACCGTAGATAGTTTGGCCTTCTGAATCAATTTTTGCCTTTCTTGGGAGTCAATGAAGTTTCAATGCTAGAAAGAAACCTTGGCTTTTCCAATTCCTTTCTAGCTTTCTAACCATGAAAGATTACTGTTAAAACTGGGAGAGGGTCTGCCCTGCTTATTTGAGGAACTGCATCCTAACCCTCTGCATAAAAGTATGTAGAGCCAGCTGACAATGCAAAAGACTTCCAGACACAGCTCCGTCCACTATCTTTAACTGCTGACTAGTTTGTGAGCCGACTGCAGGTTTGTGAGTCCTGGCAGTCGATTTAATCATGATCCACTTGCCCTAAAGTCAAAGACAAAATCCGCAGCAGCTAGGACTCTATAAATAAATCACAAAACACAAAGTTCAGCCTGCAACGTCCTCATGAAGCAAAAGAAATGTTGTATGGGACAAGTAAGGAAGGTCTTTTCCTGTTAGATGCTCAAGTTCGACTATATATTTATGTGGTCAGGTATAGCCTTTGACAAAGTGCATAACCAAGGGTTTGCTTACTTTTTTTCACTTAATTTAATGTTAATACTTCCATGTCTCTAAAAACAGATCTCTTCCATTCTACCTTCTATTAAATAATATTTCCTGGTAATGAAGTACAAAAATTTATTTGGTGACTGAGCACTGATTATAGTGGATTTCTAATTGGTTGTGAAAAACCTTGAAAGAGTATTTCTACATGCAAAAGTATTACGAAAGGATGTATTGCTAGATGCAGAATAGTTTGGTCAGCGAGTTTACTTTGTAAGGATGTTATAAGGACCTACCAAGTTGCCACCAAAATAAGTTTACCATTTTGTTTTCCAACCAACAATACATGAGGCTGTATATTGCTCTCAAGCATTACCTGTGCTGGACATTGTGGAGCTTCTAAGTTTTGAGAATCTGCTAGGTGAAGACTATATTATATTAATCTGCATTTCTTTGATTAAAAATGCAAAAGAAATCTGTTGCATTTCTATACACTAACAACAAAAGGTCAGAAAGAGAAATTCAAGAAGCAATTCCCTTTACCATTGCATCAAAAAGCATAAAATACCTAGGAATAAACCTACCTAAGGAGACAAAAGACCTATACTCCAAAAACTGTAAGATGATGATGAAAGAAATCGAAGAAGATATAAACAGATGAAAAGATACGCCATGTTCATGGGCTAGAGGAATTAATATTGTCAAAATGGCTATACTACTGAAGGAAACCTACAGATACAATGCAACCCCTATCAAATTATCAATGGCATTTTTCATTGAACTAGAACAAAAAAAAAAAATATCAAAATCTGCATGGAGACACAAAAGACCCTGAAGAGCCAAAGCAATACTGAAAAAGAAAAACAGAGTTGGAGGAATCAGGAATCAGAGTTGGAGGTATAGTCTGACTTCAGACTACACTACAAAGCTACAGCCATCAAAACAGTATGGTACTGGCACAAAAATAGAAATACAGATTAATGGAACAGAATAGAAAACCCAGACATTAGCCCATGCACCTATGGTCAATTAATCTATGACAAAAGAGACAAGAATACACAATGTTGGAAAGACAGCCTATTCAACAAATGGTGCTGGGAAAACTGGACAGACACATGTAAAAAGTGAAATTAGATCATTCTTTAACTCCATACACAAAAATAAGCTCAAACTGAATTAAAGACCTAAATGTGAGACTGGATACAATAAAATTCCTAGAGGAAAACGTAGACAGAACACTCTCTGACATAAATTACAGCAATATCTTTATCGATTCATCTCCCAGAAAAATGGAAATAAAAACAAAAGTAAACAAATATGACCTACTTAAATTCAAAAGCTTTGGCAGAGCAAAGAAAACAATAAACAAAATGAAAAGACAACCCACAGACTGGGAGAAAATAATTATGAATGATGTGACCAGTAAGGGATTAGTCTCCAAAATTCACAAGCAGCTTATGATGCTCAACAGTATCAAAACACATAGCCCATTCAAAAAAATGGGCAGAAGACCTGAACAGACATTTCTCCAAAGAGAACATAACAGATGTCCAATGAAAAGGCACATGAAAAGATGTTCAACATCACTAGTTATTAGAGAAATGCAAATCAAAACTACAATATCACCTCACATCAGTCAGAATGGCTATCATCAAAAAAATCACAAACAACAAATGCTGGAGAGGGTGTGGAGAGAAAGGAATCCTCCCACACTGTTTGTGGGAATGTAAATTGGTACAGCCACTATGGAGAACAGTATGGAAATTCCTTTAAAAATTAAAACTAGAGCTACCATACGACCCTGCAATCCCACTCCTGGGCATATATATGGAGAAAAGCATGATCTGAAAGGATACAGGCACCCCAGTGTTCACTATAGCACTGTTTACAATAGTCAAGACATGGAAGCAACTTTATCCAATCAACAGATGAATAAAGAATATGTGGTACATATATACAATGGAATATTACCCAACCATTAAAAAGAATGAAATAAGGCCATTTGTAGCCACAGAGATGGACCTGGAGAGTGTCATACTCTGTGAAGTAAATCAGACATAGGATGAGAAATATCATTATGACATCCTGTATGTATGGAATCTAAAAAGAAATGATACAAATGAACTTACTTGCAAAACAGAAAGAAACTCACAGACTTGGAAAACAAACTTATGGTTGTAGGGCGGGACAGAGGGCGGCAAAAGGGCAGCAAAAGGGATAGTTAGGGAATGCGGAACTTTCACGTACACTCTGCCTTATTCAAAATGGATGACTGATAAGGACCAGTTGTATAGCACATGAGACTCTACACAATGCTATGTGGCAGCCTGGATGGGAGGGGCATTTTAGGGTGAACAGATACATGATTGTCTGGCTGAGTCCCTTCACTGCTCACCTGAAATTACCATAACACTGTAAATCGGCTATACTCCAATACAAAATAAAATGTTTAAAGTCTGAAAAAAAAAAATGAGCGTGGTCACCATTTCAAATGTTTATCAAGTATCCCACTTGTATTCATGTACTTTTAGTTCTTCTTTTGTGACTTGTCTAGGTCTTTTCATACTTTTCCCTTGATTAATTTCACTTGTGATTTCTGAAGGAGCTCTACAAAAATACAAACTCTCAATCCTTTGTCTATTATGGTAGAACATTTGCTGATTCTTGTATTAGTGTTTTATATTTATGGCTTTTTAAATTGTTCAGAAGTTAAATATTTTAATAAGTTTGAATTTGATAACAACTTCCCTTACGGATTTAGAGTGCAATGTCACACTTTAGAAGGCTTTACCTACAATTTTTAGATTTGCTTCTTTGCTTTTGACTAGTTTAGAATTTATTTTCTAAGTGGATATCCAATTGTTTCAACATCACCTATTGTATAATCCACTTTTTTTCTATTTAATCAAAATTATATTAATTTTTTCTATATAAATATGTTTCTTCTTGATTATATTTTTCTACTTATTTGCCTATCTACAAGTTAAAATCACACCATTTAAATTATTTAGATGTATAGAATGTTTTGATACCTGGAAGAGTAAGTGCCCTGCCCCTCTATTATAATTTTCTTTTACAAGGCATTTTATAATTTTATTATGAAAACTTTTAAGCCTGAAGAAAGAAAAATACAGGAAACTTCCATTCCCAACACCAGATTAAAAAAGTATCAGGATTTTGTGACATTTGCTTCACAATTACTCCTTTCAATTCTTTTTTTTTTTTAAACTCTCTGCTGCAGTATTTTATCACAGAGAAGGCAATGGCACCCCACTCCAATACTCTTGCCTGGAAAATCCCATGGACGGAGGAGCCTGGTAGGCTGCAGTCCATGGGGTTGCGGAGAGTTGGACACGACTGAGCGACCTGCAGATTCCACACATTTCATAATTACAGTTGAAGTACTCTTGAGCATATTTCTTAAAATAAAAAATGACATTTTCATACATAACAGGGGAAGGAAATGGCAACCCACTCCAGTATTCTTGTCTAGACAATCCTGTGGACAGAGGATCCTGGTGGGCTGCTGTCTATGGGGTCGCACAGAGTCGGACACAACTGAAGAGACTTAGCAGCAGCAGCTGCATACATAAGAAGAAATGCTATAATAATATCTAAATGAAACTAACAACAGCTACATTTCTTCATTATTTTCATTCCACAAACATCTTCAATAGTTTCAAAACTGCTTTTTAAAATGGGTTAATCTGAAGAGGTCCAACCAAGTTGAATACATCACATGTGGTTGAAAAATTCTCTTGTTGAGGGCAGACCCCACTCCTCTTCCTTTCCTTCCTCTTCTCTTTCTCCCTTTTTTCACCCCACTGATAGGCTGGAAAAGCCTAAGTGCTTCTACATCTTGTTTCCTCATTTAACTTACTCTTCTTTATTGCATGTTGCTTATTAAGAAAAGTTAGCTCTGGAGGCTTGGTTGGATTCAGGTTCAACTTTGTTGGCAAGAACACTTTATGTTCATGTCATAGTTAATTTTTATTAATTTATTTTTTAATTGAAGGATAATTGCTTTACAGAATTTTGTTGTTTTCTGTCAAATCAGCAAGCCCACTCCTAGGCATACAATCTGAGGAAACCATGTCATAGTTAATTTTTATATGGCAACTTGGCTAGGCCATAGTACCCAGATAATTGAGCAAACATTTATTTTAGATGTTTCTATAAAGGCATTTTAAAGGTGAAACTAACATTAACATCAGTAGACTTTGAGTAGAGCAGATTACTCCTCCTAACAACAGACTGGTTCCAAATAGGAAAAGGAGTGCGTAAAGGCTGTATATTGTCACCCTGCTTATTTAACTTATATGCAGAGTACATCATGAGAAACGCTGGACTGGAAGAAGCATAAGCTGGAATCAAGATTGCCGGGAGAAATATCAATAACCTCAGATATGCAGATGACACCACCCTTATGGCAGAAAGTGAAGAGGAACTAAAAAGCCTCTTGATGAAAGTAAAAGAGGAGAGTGAAAAAGTTGGCTTAAAGCTCAACATTCAGAAAATGAAGATCATGGCATCTGGTCCCATCACTTCATGGGAAATAGATGGGGAAACAGTGGAAATAGTGTCAGACTTTATTTTTTGGGGCGCCAAAATCACTGCAGATGGTGACTGCAGCCATGAAATTAAAAGACGCTTACTCCTTGGAAGGAAAGTTATGACCAACATAGATAGCACGTTCAAAAGCAGAGACATTACTTTGCCGACTAAGGTCCGTCTAGTCAAGGCTATGGTTCTTCCAATAGTCATGTATGGATGTGAGAGTTGGACTGTGAAGAAGGCTGAGCACCCAAGAATTGATGCTTTTGAACTGTGGTGTTGGAGAAGACTCTTGAGAGTCCCTTGGACTGCAAGGAGATCCAACAAGTCCATTCTGAAGGAGATCAGCCCTGGGATGTCTTTGGAGGGAATGATGCTGAAGCTGAAACTCCAGTACTTTGGCCACCTCATGCGAAGAGTTGACTCATTGGAAAAGACTCTGATGCTGGGAGGGATTGGGGGCAGGAGGAGAAGGGGACGACAGAGGATGAGATGGCTAGATGGCATCACTGACTCAATGGACGTGAGTCTGAGTGAACTCCGGGAGTTGGTGATGGACAGGGAGGCCTGGCGTGCTGCAATTCATGGGGTTGCAAAGAGTCGGACACAACTGAGTGACTGAACTGAACTGAACTGAACTGAATGTAAGTGGGCCTCATCCAATCACCTGAAGGCCTTAAAGGAAAATAAAGACCTCCTCTGAGGAAGAGATTCTGCCTACAGACTGCCTTCAGACTTAAGCTGAAACGTCTACTCTCTGTGAGTCTCCAGCCTGCTGGCCTAGCTTGAAGATTTTAGACTCCTCAGTCTCAATCACATGAACCAATTCCTTAAAACAAATCAATCTCTTTCCATCTCTCTTTTTATATCTCTCTATTGGTTATGTTTCCCTAGAGAACCCAGTCTGTATAGTTCAGTACAATGTATTTCAGTATGCATAACATCTGGAGACTCACAATATCTGGTTGCCCTACTTGAGTTTTGCTGACTGATAAGCAGATTCAAGCAATGATAGCCTGGTTTTTCCCTGTTTTGGTTCCCCACAAAAATTTCATTCATGCAGAGGCTCTCAACAATGTGGTCCTCAGACCAGCAGCAGTAGCATCACTTGGAAACTTGTTAGAAATGTATGTTCTTGGCCATATCGTAAATGTACTAAATCAGAGATACTGGGGGTGAAGCCCAGCAATCTTTTTTTTAAACAAGTTCCCTGGGAGATTTTGAAACATACTAAAATTTTTAGCACCAATGCTGTAATGGTTTCATCCATTGGTGAACACTGCCTGAATCAATTATCTCATTAGAGGCTGCAAAATAGTGATTTTAATTCTATCATTCATTCAATCTTGTTAGTTGGAAAATTTATATAAAGAATATCTTTTTCTCATAAAGTGGTGCTGTTTGGCTATTTTGCAATGCAGTTTGTATAGGGAAGGCAAAATATTCTTAATTTTTTACTTTTACTTGCTGTAATTTTCAATAATTAATTATACTCTATTTCCAGTAGTGTTCAATAAGTATCTGCTTTTCTTTTCCACTCTGTTTTAAATATCATGAGCTCACCGATTTGTATTTATTCAATGTTTCCATCAATTTGACTTATTTCTTTTTGATGCTTAAATTGTGCCACCTTTACTCAGTGGGAGACTCTTCATGTTGGCTCCTGTATCTTTCTGACAAGATTCACTAAGTTTTTATGACTTCTTTAATTCCTGGCACAACAAACTATCACAGGCTCATCTTGTATATTCCCTGTCTTAAACATAAATTCTCCAACCTTCCGAGAATCACGTAAGAAGGCCATAATTTAAACAGGTTTATTCTTGCACATTTTCCCTTCTAATTCAGCTTTTTCAGATTAAATAAGTCTTTTAAACATTACAAATAATTAGAATGCAATGAACACATGCTTACTCTAGGAAGAATGGAAATATTTACTTTATTGATATTTCCTATCTAGGAATATGAAACTATCTCTTTTGCTCTTCTTTTAATGTCTTCTAGCAAGGTATAGTAGTTTTCTTTTAGAGGCATTAACATTTCTAAGGTGCAATTCTATGTACTTTATGGATTTTTCTCATGATTTTATGATTTATTATCTCACCTTATTTTAAACACTAATCACTCAAAGAATTTTTCAGCTAAATTCCTTAGACTTAACTACTAGAGAATGAATTGTTTTAAAGATTTAGTCTTGTTTTTAATATTTCTTTACAAATTGTTTTATAAACGTCATTAGCTAAGACGTCTTGTGCAATACTTAATAATGATGCATTCGATTAGCCTACTGTGTTTCATTCCAGACTTTTATGAAAATGATTCCTTTTTATTCCACTGTTACATGGGATGCTTGATACAGGTTCCTTAAAATGTGGTTTATAAAGTTAAGGAAGTTTATCTTTATTTCTAACTTGCTAGATTTATTGCAAAAAAAGGATGCAAAGCTTTTCTAGTACCTGTTGAGCTGATCATACCATTTTTCTCTTTCAAACTATTAACATAAGAAATTACATTAATAAATCTTTAGAAAGCATATACAATCCTTCACTCCTAAAACAAAAATGATGCAGAGTATCCTCTTTAATCTTTGGCAATTCCCTTATTGTACTGTGCCTTTGACATGCTTTTGAGTGGAATTATAAACTCATTATTTCCAAACATTCTTGTATTCTAATAAATGAATTTAAAAATATATATTTTCTTCTTGAGACTGCACTGACAATATCCTGACAGTACATGATATACAGTGCTCTCTATCATTCGTTTTCAAATAGTCTATCATTTCACTGCTTTTTTTCTTTAACTTTTATTTCTAGTGTAATATTCTAAAATTTCCAAGTTGATAAATTTTGTTTGTCCTTTAGACTTTTATTTTCCCTTACTGCACTGAGGTTATATTGGAACATAGCCTGGCTGGTTTCTACTTGGAGAAATTTATTAAGATTTTCTTTGCTATGTGGTCAATCCCTGATTTTTCCCCCAGAGGTTTTTGATCCTCCTTTGCCTGTGCTTTCTCTTAAGCTTCTTCATCTCCGTTTACTGATTCTCCGCTCATAAAGCTGTCATTTAAATCCAGAAGTCTGCCATCACCTTCCATGCAAAAACGATGATAATGTTTACGTCTGCGTCTTCAAGACTGTGGACTAAAGTTAACGTCTCCTTTTTATTTTCTGCCTTTCATCTGTCAAGAAATCTACTTCACCTCTGTGAAGCCCCCACTACATCAAGTATGCTGATTAAGTTTCGTCACCACTGCTTTGGTATGCAGATCATGCAGAGTGCTACACGTGACTCATCATACTCACTGGATTTGAGGGAGTTTCCAGTGCTCTTTACTGAAATTAGTATATAAACATCTATGAGCTCTAATGCATAAAACAAAGATAGAGTGGAAAAAAAAGAATACCTTTTAAACACCGCTGGAAATAATTAGAGCATCAACTAATTATTGTACACACACATGTACATAAACGTGCAGGCACAGACTCACACACAATTCAGTCCATTCAATTTTTGTCCTGTCAAAGCTAAAGATGCAATATTATTCCATCAAGAATATCATATCACTGCATAAACATGTATACGTTAAGAAGAAAAGAAGGCTTTGCATGGGCAAGAATGCCAAATCCCTGCTGCAGAAGGATCAAAGCATATTGTACTTCAGAACTACAAGGTGCTACAGCCAAATCCTCTGAATTTTATTAACGGGTTATTCTCAGAAAAGGATCATTTCAATAATGCAATTTCAATACAATACTTAAGTATTTCCCAGAATAAAGCTTATTTTCAACTTCTTGCCTCTTTAATCCTTATATTCTAAAGATCATAAGAAATTAAAAGTTCTTAGAGCAAGGCAATGGCACCCCACTCCAGTACTCTTGCCTGGAAAATCCCATGGATGGAGGAGCCTGGTAGGCTGCAGTCCATGGGGTCGCTAAGAGTCGGACATGACTGAGCGACTTCACTTTCACTTTTCACTTTCATGCACTGGAGAAGGAAATGGCAACCCACTCCTGTGTTCTTGCCTGGAGAATCCCAGGGACCCGGGGGAGCCTGGTGGGCTGCCATCTACGGGGTCACACAGTTGGACATGACTGAAGCGACTTAGCAGCAGCAGCAGCAGCAGCAGCAGCAGTGGAGCAACTGAAATTGTTTCCGAAAGACCCCCATGGTACTTCCTTATACACTAATACTTTCCTTAATCCTCTCTTCGACAAACCTTTATCCTCTAAGTGAACACAAAAGTCAACTCTCTTATCTTTATTTCTTCTATTATATTTCATCTACTTTCTGTCTCTAAAACTGTGCATATTCTGAACATTTCATATAAATGAAATTTCATATAAATCATGCAATATGCCACACTCACGTCTAGTTTCTTTCATTTAGGATAATGCTTCAAAGTTCATTTAAGATATAGCATGTATAGCAAGCACTTCACTCATTTTTATGACTATGTATAGTATCCTATGAATGGATATACCACTTTTTGTTTATCCATCATTTAATGAAATTTTTGTTTTCTACTTTTTGGCTTCGGTGAATAATGCTGCTATGAATAACTGTGTACAAGACTTTGCAGGAACTAGTTTTGTCTTGGGTTTATGCCTAGGAGCAGAATTGCTGGGAAATTCTGAGAAACTGCTAAATTCTTTTCCAATGCAGCTGCACCATTTTACATTTTCATTAGCAAAACACGAAGGTTCCAGTTTGTCTACATCTTTGTAGAAAACGTGTTACTGCCTGTTTGACTATGGCCATTCTAGTGGGGACGCAGGGTCACCTCACAGGGATTGGTTTGCATTTCCCTAAAGACAGATGATGTTGAGCATCTTTTCATGTGCTTATTGGTCTTTTATGTAACCTCTTTGAAGAAATTTCTATTCAAATTTTTGCCCATTTAAAAAATTTGGTTCCCCCAGGTCCTTTTAAGCCTTGTAACTTCAGTTGAGGCTCATTTGAGACCATCAACATTAATGAAAACTTATTCTACTTGTTCACTAACAAGTGCTTTTTAGGAACACTGTTGTTAGATGCTATTCAAGTTATGAATTTAAAAAACTCACACAAACACTCATTTGAAAAGTGTCATTTTGGGTTGACAAGTAATAATGCTAATGTCCTAAACTGATTATCATCTGTACCACATTTAAATCCAAATCTGACCCAAGTGCCTATGATGATGATCAGTGCAGAAGTTTACTATATTCAACAATTACTGAGTGAACACTTATTGCCATATGGTACACAAGGTTCTGAAGATAATAAAACAAAAGAAACAAGTTAAAACATGTTAAGAAGTTGACACCAGTCTCATATAATCTTTACCAACAGTTCTATAATGTTACTACATTTAAAATTAGATACCCATGGCCCCCTTACTCACAGAGTATCATTTACTTTAAACCAATAAACATGTTCTAAACAGAGTATTAGTGAAGGGAGCATCTGAGAGGAAGACTTGCTTGGCCCAAATCTGGGGTTTCAGTTACGATTTCCAGGAGGAAGATGCATATACCAAGTCATAAAAGATGAACAGAAGTTGGCCAGACAAGTCAAAAGAGAATGGAGATGCATATGAAAAGCACAGGTTGTAAGGCTATTAGATATGATGGGGCACTGGAAGTAAGACAGGATATTATAAACATGGAAAGAAATGAAAGACGTTCCATATCTATACTCTAGAGTGGGTAAGGAGTGCAATAGGGGGCTATGTAGCTGGAAAAATTAGCAGAAGGCAAACCACAGTTTTCTAAGACACATAGGAGGATTTATCCTTGTACTACTGAACAGAATTATAGAGAAGAACGGCATGATCCAGTTCAGGCTTTAGAATTTATGAGGGTTGTGTGATGGAAGAGAATGAATGAGGGGGGACAAGATCAGAGGCAAGGAAACCAATTAGGAAACTATTCTGATGATATAGGTGGGCAACTATTGTGACCTGAACTAGAAAATAGTAAGTGATGCAAATATTTAGTAAAAGGTAATATCCACAGAACTTGCCAATTTATTATATTCATTCATTCATTTTTTCAACTTATATGTATTGTGCTTACTAGGTGTCAGGCAGTGGGGATAAAACAAGAAATAAATTGTACCTGTAAAGTGAAAAAATAAAACAAACCTAGACTAGAGGAGACTTTAGGGGATCAAATATTTAAAGGGTAACATTAAAAAGCATAATTAGGATTGTTTTGCATGTCTTCAGTAGGAAAATTTAAATAATTTAGAGAGTTGAGGGAACTACTAGGGTTTGATCCAGCAAGTCTTTGTTTTGATGACTATCGCTACGTGAAAGTGAAAGTGTTAGTCACTCAGTCATGTCTGACTCTTTGAGACCTCACAGGCCTTAGCCTCTCAAGCTCTTCTGTCCATGGAGTTCTCCAGGCAATAATACTGCAGTGGGTAGCCATTCCCTTCTCCAGGGGATCTTCCAGATCCAGGGATCGAACCTAGGTCTCTTGCACTGCAGGAAGATTCTTTACTGTCTGAGCCACCAGAGAAGCCAGACTATTGTAAATACATAAATATTTGAATTTTTTTCAGTATTTCAAAATTTATATGGTGGTCATGATGTCAAACATATTTTAGCTTTCTGTCTTTATTAGTTTCAGTAAGATAAAGACATAAAGTATATTTATATGTTATAATTTTTATTTTACAAAAACTGTAGGTCTTTAAACTGAGGTAAAGCTACAATAACTTCTTTTAGGGAAAGATAATATACACTTATATATTTATTCCAAGATATATGTTTACACAACTTAACCTTTCCTGTAGTATTAATGTGTCAAGTTTCTTCAGTTTGTACTACAATACTTGAAAAAAATGCTATTAAGCAAAGTTTCTTTTTATGGTAAATTCAGATCTAAAGATGACAAGATCCTTACCCACTGATTAGCACCTGCTACAGAAGCAGACTGTAATAGAATAAAATAACTCCATGAAAGTTAGTTTATTCAGTATACAGTGTTTGATTTATCATTTTTACTACTAAGGAATTTAAGGAAGAGATGTATTTTATTTTCCAAAATTAAGGGGGAAAAAAAATCTCATAAGTGTAAAAAAATATTTTACAGTTTTCCCTGGCTAAGAACCCTACCTACTTAACCATCTAGAAGAATTCCAATTTAATTGTTATAAAATATGACCATATAAAACAATAAATGCAACGAGATGATTAACTTAAATTCAGAACCAAAGAAACGGACCCAGTCAGGGAAAAGGCATCCAAAGGTTTTCATGTTTACGGTATTTCTCTCACTTGGGTGAGATGGTTTGTATAGTAGATACAGTTCTCTTCAGAGAAAAAGAATCAACAGAATATAGATAATCTGTATCTGTATTTGTAACTGTTACCATGCATGCATGCTCAGTCATGTTCGACTCTGCGATCCTGTGGACTGCAGCCTGCTGGGCTCCTCTGTCTGTGAGGTTATCCCAGCAAGAATACTGGAGTGGCTTGCCATTTCCTCCTCAGGGGATCTTCCTGATTCAAGGATCGAAGCCATACCTTCTGCACTGCAGGTGCACTCTTCACAACTGAGCCACCAGGGAAGCCCCATGTACATCCATCTCTATCATCTATATATACAAACAGAGTACTGGCTCACACAATTATAGGGGCTAACAAGTCCCAGGATTAGCAATAAGCAAACTGGAGTGCCAATGATGTAGTTCCAGTCCAGTCTAAAGGCAGGAGAAGACCAATATCCCAGCTCAAACATAACTGGATAGACTGTCCTCTCCTGCCCTGCATTTTTGCTCTAATCAGGACTACAGGGATTAGATGAGGCCAGCTCACCCCAGGGAGAGCAATAAACTTTACTCAGTCTATTGACTTAAATTTTAATCTCATCCAGAATAATCTCACCCTCATAGACACACCCACTATAATGTTTAACCAAATATATGGGCACCCATGGCCCATGCAAATTGACATATAAAATTAACCATCATGGTTCACTACTGGCATTCAGAATTACTTTTTTAAAGTATAAATATTTATGTGTATGTGTATGCTCTTTATATGTTTAATAGGAAAAGCTGAGCTCAAAGATACTATTATGACAGGTGACATTAGAACATGTATTATCTACTGTATTAATAGTAAAACAAAAATAGACAAAAACCTAAAAGTGGGTTTTGAATAAAAGGAAGAAGAAACAAATCTCACAATCACCAAGGTCTTAAAAAACAAGGGACGTCTGAGACACCGGAGCAGACCATATGCGACTGGAAGAAACGTAACAACTGATGCAGTGTGATGCTATGGATTCGGTCCTGTAGCAGAAACAGGACATTACTGGGAAAATGCTGCTAAGTTCAAACCACTGACCAATGTTATTTCTGTTTTGATAAATGTACCAGGACAATGTAAGATGATAACATTAGAGGAAAGTAAATGTGGGTGAGGTGAACTTTCTGTACTGTCTTTTCAACTTGTCTGTATTTCTATTCAAAAAATAGAAAATTTAGGTAAAAACCTATCAGGCCTGACAACGAAGTCAGTTGCTAGGGTGGTATCATTTCAGGAGGTCAGTCTGATTTCCAAGCAGGAATGAGGCACTGATACTTGTCTCACTAGTTCTGACTGTTAAGTACTCCAGACCAAAAATAGATTGCAGACATTAGCGACAGCAAACCAAGACCTCTGTTCAGCACTAAATATCTTGAAAGCATAAAATCAGCAAGAGTGGAGATTTACACATGAGATAATCCGGAGGTTGCTGTTAAGCTTGTAGGACAACAAGATGAACCTATTTGGCTGGATACGTAAACATTATACATTTGTTCCCAGGGAAAAGGCTGTATACTAAGGATAGAGAATTAAACATTTTTCATTAAAATTGTCACAACAATTGTTATAACAACATGTCATATGGTCTAGTGTGCCTTTCAATTTTGGAATTTTCCAAGCATTTTAAGTCCTTAAAACCAAAATTAAATTTTCCTTTCAAATTGAGATCCATTTATGAAGGCTTAAGTTGCCAAGCAAAGCATATCAATCATGAACAAGTAGTTGCAGAGTGAACACTATATGTCTGGAACTGAGCTTACTGCTGTATGTATTTCTGAAAAACTATAACATATTGTCCCTGTGGTTTAATATCACTAATCTTGTTGGATACATAAGATAAATGCTTATCAAATACACTCATGTTAGCAAACTTGTGACTTGCTCTATCATTGCTTTTCATGCCCAATCCACAGGAAATAATTTTTTATAGGTTAATTCTCAGAATTGTAAGTGATTTTTTTAACTGCTCAAAATTCACATGGTGAGAGGTCTCACATGAGGGCAACATAACATATAACCAAATGAATTCAACTTAGACCTTTACTGATATGAATGTCAAGTGCAAAGGCTGGGGCAAATCAATTTCAAACTATCCAACTTGAGTTTCATAATGATTACGTCTAGTCACTGTGAAGAAAGGGGCTTTCAGATGGAATGCTCCATACCAGAGTTTTTTATTTCCTCATGTACATTATTCCTAAATAATCTGACTGTGGATAAATACGGATACAGGAGTAGTTTTTTCTTTACATTTTTTCAGCATCACAGGATTACTATGTGAAGAAAAATCTTTTTCTCATCTTTATTTTTTAAGAGGACCAACTGCTTGTTCTCATCAAGAATTCTGCACACAGCTCTATGTTATCACATTCTAAGGATTAACAAGTTATAATGATCAGAACCTCAAAAAAATTCCTGGGGAAAATAAAATTAGAATAAGATGAGACCCAGAGTTAGCCAGAAATTCTTCATTTTCTAGGAACCAAAATGCTGAAATTGCTTCATAAAATGAAAACACAGAAATTTAGAGTTTGACTCAAATCCCAATTCTTGTATTAAAGTATACGTAAGAAAAGCGATACTTGGTATATTTGTGTGTTGACTTCTTTTCGAAATCAACACTGCTAAGAGGCTATAGACGTCTTTAAAATACTTAGAAAAGTGGAGGTACAAATACATTCTGGTGTAGTACTGCTCTTTTCTTTCTATTTTATTCCTCTATACTGGCATAATGAATAGTCTATTGCTGTTTAAGACTTAAAACAGCTGCATTTCTAATTCTGGCAGATTATGAGGGATTTTTATATGGGTTGCATGTTAAAAGCAAATAAATGACATGCCAACCAGCAAAATGAGAGTGCTGGGCAGATGGTAGCACGGCTGAGTTACTGAATTGAAGTGCTATGTGCTACCAATCATGGAACATCAAAAAGAGATATTTGGCAGCTTTTCAAGTGAAGCCCAATCCTTTACCTCAAGCAAAAATAATTTATGTGTCCACAAGATCTTCAGATAGCCAGTATGAACCAAAGATCTTCAGGAGCCATTCTCCAATTGCCCTTTGTTAACACAGGCAGCCTTCAATGACTTTATTTCACAGATTTTGATGGGATATACAATTCTTCCTTCCTTCCTTCCTTTCCTCCTCTAGGTTCTCCTGTGACTGTGTGTGTGTGTGTGTGTGTGTGTGTGTGTGTGCTGAGAGACACAAAGAGAGAAGGAATATGGAAACAGTGTATATTACAATTTCTCCTACTTCTAAGGGGATTATCTTGGAAGAAGTCAAGAAGGCTTTTCAATATATTATCATAGTGAAAAAGAAACTACCCATATAAGATCATGAGATAATACTGATCAATATTAATCTTCATAGGTCCATCTTGATCAATACATTTTAAAACTGCATTTAGAATGTTACCATGTAAATTCTTGCAAATCCAGAGATGACTTTCCAGAGAATAAACAGATGGGCACTATATCAAAGAACGGTTTGGCCTTCAAAATCAGGACTTTCTCTATTAAAGGCATCTTATTAAGTATGAGATCAAAGCTTATATAAATTTTTAAATAAATATTTTAGAATTTACATTCTTAATTAAATGCTGTCCTTTCTACCTTGGATAAGATCCATTGTTAACCTCTGATATTTTACTATATTTTGTGTGTTTTTATAAACCACTATAAATAAACATTGAGAAAATGTGAAATAAAGAAATGAAGTTATTAAAATACTGTACAAATAGTCTATATACTATACCATGATGCTTCCTTCCTGAGGTATTTCTTTTCTACTATCTACTTTTCGCATGTCCTTCCTTACTAAGATGACTTTACAAGATTTGGATGTTTTAGATACTGTGTTAGTTACTGTACATTATTATCATTGTCAAGCCTTAGTCTGAAGGCACACAAACTTTTCCAATGCCACAGCTCTTAAATGGGCTGATGGGAACTGGATTCAGGCAGTTTGGTGCCATAATCTGTGCTTTTAACCGGAGTTAATACTAGGATATTCTGTGTAGCACAAAATGAAATAAGATTAAGAAGCCCTGAGGAAAGTGAATATTGTGCCAAATAAAAGAATTCGTATAGTGGAAGTGATGTAGTACTTACCAGTACCATAAATGTGGCCCTTGAACTCAGACTTGAGAGGCCAATGCTAAAGCAAGAAGGAAAATTAGAGTCCTAAGAGCAATATTATCCACAAAATAGAGCTGCTTTCAATATTGAAGTTTGAGGAGTTTATCCAATAAAGAAGTCACAGGATGATACAGTACAACATTTCTCTCATGACATTTTGGTAAAAATATGCTACCAGAATTTTCAGTTGTCTTATATATAACATCTCCCAATATGCCATATCAAATAACATTTCAGTTGAAAGTGTTTTGCATTCTGTGTGTGTGTGTCTGTGTGTGTGTGTGTGTGTACAAAGTGTTTCAGAGTCTTAGTAAAATTTCATTCATCTCTCTAGCTGCTCTGTCCAAGAGAACTTTTTCTGATTGTCAAAATCTTCTAAATCAATATGGCAGTTATTAGCCAACACGCCTATTAAACACTTGACATAGTCAGTGTGACCAAGGAATTAAATTTTAATTTTAATTTAGTTGTATTCAACTGGAATTAGCCACACATAGCGGCTACAGCACTGGACAGAGCACAGAGCCCTGGTGGCATACATATCCCTCAGCCGATTCTCATGACCACAGTTTCATGCTTTTATAACAGATGGGCAAAATAAAAACTCAAATGCTTCTATTTTCTAGTTTGAGCCCAAGCACAAGAGTTTTGTGTTATTTGCCTCAGCAGGAAACTAACCATTTTCTGACTCAAAAAGAATCCGTACCATCTCTGTTCAGAACTGATCCAAGAACATATGTGGGCTTCACTAGTAGCTCAGCTGGTAAAGAATCTGCCTGCAATGAAGGAGACGCCGGTTTGATTCCTGGCTCAGGAAGATCCCCTGAAGAAGGGATCGGCCACTCACTCCAGTATTCCTGGGCTTCCCCAGTGGCCCAGCTGGTAAAGAATCGGCCTGCAATACAGGAGACCTGGGTTTGATCCCTGGTTTGGGAAAATCCCCTGAAGGGGACCATGGCAGCCCACTCTAGTATTCTTGCCTGGAGAACCCCCATGGACAGAGGAGCCTAGCAGGCTACAGTCCAAGGGGTCGCAAAGAGTCGGACGTGACTGAGTGACGAAGCACACATATGCACAAGAACATACTTATTTACAAGATACTATTACTGCCTAAAATATTTTTTATATTATGGTCAGATCCTGTAACTCATCTATTTTAGTATCTTTGATGCATCAAAGTGTTTGTTTTGGGGTTGAAATGTGATTTTTGGAGATAAGCTCCAAATAATTCTAAGTTAAATCTGGTAAATAAGAAATTAGTAAGATATTTTATATACTTTATAGACCAACTATAAATACAAAATTAACATAAAAAGACAAAAAGAACAAGAACATCTCATTATGTCTTCTACAACAGGAGGATTCTAAATACGCAAGTCTTCTGAGACCCTGTTATATCACTGAGGTGCTAACATGGTAAGATTTATATACAGTAGATCAATCTCCACCCCATGAAGCAATTATAAGGAATTTTTGGTTACATAGAGGCCAGGAAATATAGAGTTTAAAAAACTCCTTTGTGTGGTTTTCACTATCCATGTGTTCTTTTCCTGTTTATCTGGATGACTTACAATACTGTCCTCAGTTACAGACATGGTAGATGAGAAGAGAACGAAAAAGCATGATTTCTGGCTGGATATTCACTTGCCAAATGGTAAAGAACTATGCCTTATGCTAATTTTGTGTAAACAGAGGGGCTTGATATGTCCTGCTCTGAAAACCACAGTATATACAGGGATAGAGATCTCTATAGAGATTGAGACTCCAGTTTTGGAGTGCATGACTCAGCTTTTTTATAGATCTCGCAAGCTGACCCTTAGGCACAAACAGCTGTTCTGCTGGATGGATAAAGCCGTAGAGCTTCAGTGTGAGGAGAGGAAGGAGGAGCGGGAGCAGCAGGCAAGGTCAGCCAGCACCTCAGGATATCACTCTTTATTCCTTCCACACACTGCAACAGAAAGCAGAGCCCAAGGCCAGGTCCAGGGTCACCTCTCTGAGCTCGAATGCCAGGTATGGAGCACTAAGGCACGAGATGAAGAAATGACAGTAAACTGATGAAGCAATTGTAAAGTAAAATAAAAAATTAAAAAAAAAATAAATAAATAAATAAAAAAAAGTAACTTTCAGGCAAAAAAATAAAAATAAAAATAAAAAATAAACTGATGAAGCAAAGTGAGATTAATATGGAGGGGGAGTGCATTAAAAAGAAGTGACTACGAAACAGGCTTTAGATAGAAAGCAAGAATGTCTGTAAGAAAAGAGCAACGTGTGGGAAAGCTGATTCAAGCAAGAATGAATGGCCTTTGATAGTAAATGAGCTTACCTGGTCACAGAGATGTGCATAATCCAGGAGTTGCAAAAATTAGATAAGAAAACAATTTGTATTTTATGACTTAGGTTTCATTTTACATGAGAAATGTTGTGAAAGACATTGCAATGCTTTGAAGGAAGAACTGAATTTCTAAAATAATTTCCAAAACATAATTAGCTTTTAAGAATATATAGAAGATAGCAAGGAATCAGGAAAAAAAGGATTAGCCATATGATAATACAGATCTTACTAACAGATTAGGCCAAGAAGAGTCAACTGGTAAGCACTGAAATTCAATTCCAAAAGAACAACAGCAATTTCGGATATCTTACATGGAGCAACTATTTAAACATTCATCTGTTTGTTGATCTGTTCATTTTGTTATTTTAAGTATGTATTTACTGACTGAACAAATAGACATTGATTGTATGTCATATGTTAGATCATGAGGATTCAATATCAAAATAAACAATTCCTGTTTTAAACAATGTGTAGCCCAGTGGGATAGAGAGGGCCACGAAGAAAGAAAACTTCATATGTGCCAGGCATCTTGTGAATGTTTTCTATTTATTCTCATGAAATCTAGAACCCAACCCTATATTGGAGACACTGCTATTGCTATTTGACAGGTGATAAAACGTGAGTTTGATCCCAGGTTGGGAAGATCCCCTGGAGGAGGGCATGGCAACCCATTCCAGTTCACTTGCCTGGAGAATCCCCATGGAAAGAGACTGCAGGCGACAGTCCATGGGGTCGCAAAGAGACATGACCAAGCAACTAAGCACAGCACACAAAAGACTCAGAGGAATGAGGTGACTTGCCAAACACTAAGTAAAAAATAAATGACACTCTAGGGCTTAAACTACAATCTTTAGAAGTCCACTCTTTACCAAATTGAAGTTATGTGGATGCTACAAAAGAAATATCCATATATCTGAAAGAATATACGTAAAGCACTTAGAACAGTGCCAATCACATCAAAATGCTGTATGTCCTTATATCACTATCACTAATCTAATTCTTAAAGAACAACATGGGGAAGAAGCATTATTTATTCAAAACTGTGTTAACTGTGAGAGTTTGGGATTAATGTATACACATTACTATATATAAAACTGAAAACCGACAAGGACCTACTGTATAACTATGGAACTATACTCAATATTTGTAGTAACCTATAAGGGAATAGGGGCTTCCCTAGTGGCTCAGAGGTTAAAGCGTCTGCCTGCAATGTGGGAGACCTGGGTTCGATCCCTGGGTCAGGAAGATCCCCTGGAGAAGGAAATGGCAACCCACTCCGGTACTCTTGCCTGGAGAATCCCATGGACGGAGGAGCCTGGTGGGCTACAGTCCATGGGGTTGCAAAGAGTCGGACACGACTGAGCGATTTCACTTTCATAAGGAAAAAGAATGTGAAAAAAATGTATGTATGTATAACTGAATCACTTTGCTGTATACTTGAAGCATAACATTGTAAATCAACAATACTTCATTAAAAAATTAAAGAGAAATATAATGTAGGAAAAATGCAACATGTGTATGAAATTTTCAAATGAAGATTCTTCAAAAAATGCTTGTCTTTAGGGTTTGTCTTATGCCCCATGTGACCTGGGGAGAATGTCGTCTCTTCGACTTGAAATTAAGGATAGTTAGGTTAAAAAAAGATAGAGAAGCAATGTACTCTTATACTGTATCTCCTTGGAGAACCCACCACAGTAAAGGACAAATAATCGAGAAAACTACCAAAGTCAGGGAGGAGTGCTCTGAGGCCTCATCTCCCCACAAGGTCACAAGTAAGAAAGGGTGGGAAACCCGACAGTCTGCTCTTTGCATTCGCTTCTCAGTGAAAATGGTTAAGGGTGTCACAATGAGACCCAAACCAGGTTTATTTGAAAGGTAAGAATGGAAGACAATTAATAATACTAATAAATAGAAATGCTGAAGACACAGTTAACATAAACCATACTTGGAAGAAAAGAGTAATGACCTATAATCTTATATTTCAGGGTTTCCATTGTTACAAAACCACCTGCACAGATAAGAGCAACTAAACTTGGACAGGAATTGAGACCACTTAGCCAGGCAGAGCTAGATACTCCAGAACAACTACAAAGAAATAGAAACTGAGTAGTAAAGGCCAGGACTTTTATAATCTAATTATCGAAGCAGTATTAGGGTTGGGGAGGTGCTTCCTATGATTAATTCTGCTTTATTAAAAGCAAACAAACAAGCTTATGTCTATATAATGTACTCCTTGATAAATAATAATGCAGCAACCTAATACATCACTCTCAAGGTTTATTCCTTCCATCCCTATTTCAGAGGGGGAACATACTACTAAGGACTATACTATATCTGAGAGAAATAGATATTACTTGCACAGCACCATTAAATTAATAATTTACACTTACTATAAAATAAAGAAGGACTAGCTGGAATTTTGTTACATTTTTTTTTCTGGCTTATGGTTTAGGCAATGAATCTTACTAACAGAAAAACATAGTTATAAGGATACCGTAAATATACTGATCCTAAGACACTATTTCAATTTTGATCAGAACTAAAAAATTATATGAATGGATCCTATTTAAACAAGGGCACAGTTACTTTTTATTTCATATTTTGTATCATAACTGTACAGAGAAGAGCCTCCAGAATTTTCTTAACCTGATCACAATTTGTACGTTTATTCAGTTCAGTTCAGTTCAGTCGCTCAGTCGTGTCCGACTCTTTGCGACCCCCATGAATTGCAGCACGCCAGGCCTCCCTGTCCATCACCAACTCCCGGAGTTCACCCAACCTCATGTCCATCGAGTCAGTGATGCCATCCAGCCATCTCATCCTCGGTCGTCCCCTTCTCCTCCTGCCCCCAATCCCTCCCAGCATCAGAGTCTTTTCCAATGAGTCAACTCTTCGCATGAGGTGGCCAAAGTACTGGAGTTTCAGCTTTAGCATCATTCCTTTATTAAGTATCCATTTTTATGAGGAAGAGGGAAAATACTGGCCCTGTGATAAACATCACGTCAATAGAACTTGTAGCTAGTTCGTTGCTGGTTTTGTTGTTAAAATATCATCAGTGTTTCCCTGAAATATAAACTGTCTTACTATAGTAGGAATTCATTGAACAGATTCTCAAGAAATCCTATTTACTGGTCCAACTTCAAAGGGCTAACTTGAAGCAGTATGAAGAGTTTAGTCACTTAGATTCAAGCTCTGGTTGATACTACCCCTACTCACTGCAGGATACGGGCAAGTTAAAATTTATATTCCATAGCTTTTAAGGTATCTGATTTCACTATGTCACAAAGTCATTGCAAAGGAAACAGCAGTGCTTATGTAAACTGCTTCAAAAGCCTATGCTACTATGTAAACAAAAATGTATTGCTTCTTAACTCCTGATTTCCCATGGTTCAAACATTGCTCTCTGTGAGAGAGCAGTGGCCTGTATACAGAGAATGAATATACCCTCTCACATCACTGGTCCACGGGCAAGACCCAGAGGAGTATTTCCCATGTGAACTGCTGAACCCAAGACTCACCAGATAGAGTGGGGAGGGGTGGGGCGGGTAGCATTCTGTGATACAATGAACTTGAGAAGTGATCTTGGAGAATTATCTTTCCTATTAGCATTCCCCAAAGTTCTGAAGAGTCCTGCAGTAAATAATTCTTTAAACATTGCTTAAAACAACATTTCTCAAAGCAATGAAAGAACAGGATTTCCTTCTGTGGTATGTTTAACAACCATGAACATCATGGGGAAAGGTTACTTAAGAGTCTGAGGAGAGCAATCAAAACAGCTAATATCAACTCTGCTGCTTCTAAGCACAGAAATTCTATAAAGTGCTTTACACACATTAATTTATCTTAATTTTTATAATAACCATACAATGTAGGTACTATTGTTTTCCCCATTTTATAGATGAGGAAACTGGACCACAGAATTATTTAATGTCTTAGCAAAGATGTTAAGAGGTGAGTACCATACATACACACTCTATATAAACCCAGACAATCTGGCCCTGGAAACTGTACTCAATGCTTAGGTACTGCTTTACTTGCAAACTGAATAAAACATGGAATCTTTGTTTTATCATCGCTGAATGATACTTTCCTCCAGTAAGCTCCTTTTTAGATAAAAACAAAAACAAACAAACAGAATCTCTGAATCCCAGAGGTTGATTTCTCTGGTGGTTCAGATGGTAAAGAATCCACCTGCAATGCAGGAGAACCAGGTTCAATCCTTTGCTTGGGAAGACTCTCAGGAGAAAGGAATGGCTACCCACTCCAGTATTCTTGGGCTTCCCTGGTGGCTCAGACGGTAGAGTCTGCAGTGTGGTAGACCCAGATTTGATCCCTAGGTCAGGAAGATCCCCTGGAGAAGGAAATAGCAACCCACTCCAGTATTCTTGCCTGTAAAATCCCATGGACTAGGAGCCTGGCAGGCCACAGTCCATGGGGTCGCAAAGAGTCAGACAGGACTGAGTGACTTCACCTTGCCTGGAGAATTCCATGGACAGAGGATCCTGGAGGGCCCCAGTTCACGGGCTCACAAAGAGTCGGACAGGGCTGAGCCACTAACATACACACATATACAACTTGTACAAAACCACGAAGGAAGTCAATGGTACTATACAGCCATAAAATCAGTTCTTCAGCCCCTCAGGGGAAGCCGCAAACCATTTGGCAGATGCACTGAACAACGCATGAGGACAAGACTTAGGAAGATGAGAAAGAAATGAGACGGTGCAGCTGTAGCGCTCCTTGGTGTCCCCTTCTTTTCTCATCTCCTTCATGAACTATACTCAGATGGTTACTCTATTTTACTTTTAAACTATATCTTGATCTCTACCTCATTTCCAGCTCTTCTGTCACTGCCCCAAAATAGGTCCAAATCCTTCTAACTGGGCTATAGCACTAGCTTTCCAAGGAAGCTCCCATCCCTAAATAGTTGGGGACAAATAACCAGATGTATAAACAACACTGTGCAAAGGTACAAATAATATAGGACAATCTACTGTGAAGGGTAATGAAAATTTCCCAGAAAAAATATGGATTTTTACTGTTAATAAAAGAAAGAAAGACAATATTTAGCTCTAAGACTTTAAACTGTGATTTTATTTGGTAAGTTCTTATAGTCCTTGTCTATTTTCTATTTAATCACCTACAAGATAGATACATACACACAAATACACAATTATTAGAGATCAAGTCCAAACAAAACAAAGCAAAAAGAGTTGAGTCATATGAACACAGTCCTATTATAAATATGCTTGACTATGACTGAATTACCAGGCTTCAATAGAGATTCATCATGAAGAAGACTTCAGATAAATTCCATTAACTTTCACAGCTCAGTACCATATAGGTGAACTTGACTTTGCCTTTAATAAAAGAAATTTCCATTTGCAGTGTTTTCATACTTCATAACAATAACAACAGACAAAGTTTGCCAGCTGTGGGAGTGTATATGGTGGGGTACTTCCATGGAGTTTTTTTTTTTTTTTTCCTCTATAACCTACTCCCATCCACCCATGAGCAATCTTTTCCTGGCTTACTGGGTATAAAAGCACTAGCTCAACCAAGCCATGTTTTCCAAAATTAAAAAAAAAAGAGGGGGGAGCCAGTGAATTAGCCAGGAGCAGTCCAGTTAGTACTTACAGATGAGGAAAGGTCTCAGCAGAAAATGACATAGCACAAGAAAATTTTTGATGTCGCCTGAAGAGACAAGAGGATTTAACTTTACTGAAAATTAATACTTTCCATATTTTCTGACATTTTATTACCATACTATGTCAGAAAATGTTCCTGTTGGTGGAATGTTGATCAAACATGAAAAGAATCAGATTATGTTTATGTCACTACAGAGTAAAATTTAATTTTTCATGAAGAAAAACAGAAAGCTTGGATAAATGAATTTTAACAGTAAAATTATAGTCTCCAGGAGGGAAATTTCCACAGCAAGTTTATGTTCTGGAACTGGTCAAAAGGCCACAGAGGGGATGGCCAGTGTTTGGCTCCTCTGCTCCGCTTACCCACTGCATTTTGAATGAAGCTGATCCTTAACCACACCTCCAGGAAATGGCATATTTCTCTGGCCAATCATAGCATCCATTCTCTTCAAGGACTGGTTCAGGAATGAGTATGTTTATGAGCATCCTTGCACCATGACTTGAAGTGTCTTAGTAGCTATCATTTGTCTTGCCTCAAATTATAATGTAATACAATCCTGCCCACATCACAGGCACTAATTTCATGTCAGGGCTGGGTGAATGCATAGCAAGGAGACTTGAAGTTCAATTTACTCTTGAGGATATATCTAGAAATAGTATGTTTACAACAAATAAGTATTTTTACAAAATTGTGTGTATGTGATAACTTCTGATGTGATAGCCAATAGCCCGTCAAGCAACCCATACATGTTTACTGAGAACCTCACGTCTCTGGTAACAAAAGGACAGGGAGAGAGGCCCGCAACACAACAGTAAAGCCAGGTGAAGGACAGATCTGCTCTGAGCCATGCTGGCAAGGGATGTGTGTCTGGCAGTCGTGTGTGGTTCAGGAACAGGGATGGCAAAAAAGACTGTTAAAGCAACTCAGATCACAGACAGGTATGGCAAGAACTGCTATGATGTAAGAGAATATCAAGTAGTCAATATTGCGTCAAAGTGATGTAAGACATGAATACAGAGGGCCATGAGCTGTGGGGAAAGAAGGATAAAGGCGGAAATCTAGTCCAAAAATGGTGGAGTTAATGATTAAAAACTACAGTGAAAAAGACAGGAACTGTATTTGGTGGCAACTGGCAAGTTGGAGGGGGAGTGCTGCCAAGTGGAGATCTCCGAGTTGGGGCTGCGCCTTATCGGTGAGGTCAGAGTTGAGGCTATGCTGTGGGTGATTGACAACAACGGCTAAAGGTAAGCAGTGTAGGGGAAAACAGGGGTATAAAATGGAGGGGTGGGAGGTTTTAAGTAAAAACTATTCTTAATATGTACTGAGAAAAGCAAAATACTGAGCATTAGAGAGGGAGAGGAGGTAGAAGAATATAGCTGCCAAAGATGTTTACAGGTAAATGCTGGAGATCTAAACATGACTGAATGTGTAGGCACATGCTGTGTATACGCACTATATGTACACACGCGTGTAACATATGCGTATGTACGTGAATAATATAAGGGTTAAATGTATCAGGGAAGTGGAACTACGTGAAATGTGAAAAGGGTTCAAAGGTTAAGGTTCAGAAGAAGAATCAGATCAGGCTGTTATAAAATGGCTTCTTCTAAATTCCAACCAGACAGCCGCTGAGAGAGTGGAAGAGGCTTTCCTGAGCCAGGTGATCGGACAGCAAGTGAGAACAAGGGGCGCCTTTAAACACCCCTCAGCACTGTGGCCAGGGAGACAGGAGAGGCGCGACAGAGGACATCCAGGGTGGATGACAGAAGAGGTGGAGTGTAGGCATAGCGAGGTTCTGGGTTTGCACAGATGGAGAGGAAAAGCACAACACTGTTACGTCAGGTCAGCATGGGGCACAGCAAGTCTGCCTCACGGAAGGCATGGGGATAACGTGCAAACGGGCAGCAGCTCTCCCCGTAAGAACACGCACATATAGCTTGCATTCAATCTGTAGGGTGTTACTGTGAGGACCTGACGACAAAAGTAAAATGGGAAGAAAAAGAAATAATTTAGGAATCCAGTTCTGAAAATCGTCATATATTTCTGGGCACAGCCACAGGAAAAGGGCCCATAAAACATATTCTTTACAAGGCCGACTGGCTTTGAGTCTAATATGAATTATGGTGACAATAGACCCAGTGCATGCTGTCTCTGAATAATTTATTTCAGGCGGCCTCCAGTGTTCCAGAAACAGGAAACTCACAGGACAACATGGTGAGGCGCTCGTGCTGTGAGGCCAGGCACAGTGAGCCAATGTCAAAAGTCAAAGAAAAGTAAAACGGAGAGCACAGGCGAGTGATTCCCCCTCAAATTTAAAAAAAGTGAAAACCTTTTCTTTTTTGGGTTGTTTAGCAACTGGCAAAACTATAAGCAACAGGAAAATTATTATTTTTATCTAGTGAAACCAGCTGTTTTACAGGATCTATCTACCCAATGAAAATGTGGCAATCCCAAGACCTCTCACGCTCTCCTATCAAGGAGATCAATACAGACAATGTGAACTGGACTTCATCAAACCAAAGGCCAAGTGAATTATAATCAGTGCATCCAAGTACTGGGCTCTGGAACTTGAGGAAATGAAGCCTAGAAACATTTTTAAAGTGAACAGATTTCCTTTAAGAAGGCCAGAAGGGGAGAAGGAGCAGTACAATCTGCATTTCTCAATAATGACTCAATTTTAACAAAGATAAACAATAAAAATCTAGACCTCTTTAGAATATTGGACTGATTACTGTTGTTAAGATCCCTGCTACATGTGTTCTCTGGCATTTTTTTAAAAAGTTAAATTTTTGCGACAGGCACAGTCCAATCCTAAACAAGAAGTATAAATCTTAAACAAGAAATAAAAATCTGGGCAGAGGAAATGCAGCTGTTTCTCAGGGAGTGAGTTAGCTAAAGTCGCACAACATGGCCTGACCTGCTGTTAACTCCTGAGCTCTGGTTTCCAACTTGGTCTTGGCTAGTAGCTACTGGAGTTTTAACTTGACGAAAGCAACGGTTTCCAGCCCTTGGCTTTTAGACACTCAGTACATTTGGGGCCCTGACATCTGTCTTAACTTCAATGTTGGTGAGTGTGTTTTCATTTGCTTTTGCTGTTTCAAGTGATTTACATAATGAATGAACGTATTCATGTGTGTTTGGGGGGATCTAGGGAGAGTGCAAAGTTGGTAAAAGTGACCGGGACAGAACTGGGTGGGTAAACAGCCAATTTAAGAGAAACCTTTTGCTCTTTTTCAAAATCATGTTGAAAGTTCATATAGACAAAGCCCTAAAATTTCCTTTTGAGGTTGGGTTTGATGTAAATTATTTTTTTTAATGCTGCCTTAAAAATTTATGGCCAAGCCTGAATGGGAGAGAAGTTTGGGGGAATAGGATACATGTATATGTATGGCTGAGTCCCTTTGCTCTTCACCTGAAACTAACCCAACATTGTTTATCAACTATACTCAATACAAAATCAAGTGTTTAATATAAATTAATGAAATCAAAACCAAGAAAAAGGAGTAAAACTTATGGCCAAGAATTCTCCAGATGCAAAGTATTAATCTATGAATAAGGAAAAGTATACTACCTGACAAGACAACTTCAATGAGATCGCCTTCCTGGATATCGCTAGCTGTTTTCACCAGCTGAAGGATGTTTTCAGAGGTAGGGTCATGGCGAAAAAGCAGGATCTTATCATACATTCCATAGAAACCACATTCAGGGAACTGTAAATACAAATACCACAACAGGTTAAGCGTCAAAATCTTCCTAAATTTAAAATAAAAATCAAATAAATAAATGTCAGAGCACAAACACAAGCTAATTACAAAAGTTCAAAATATCTATAACATTAACAAATAAAAATGAATGGCCAAGTAGATAGTGAAATGACACCAAAGCAGGAGGAAAGAAATCCCAGTTCATAAAAGCAATAACAACAAAATGATCTAATTTCAGACCAAAAGAACAGGAGAATCTGAGATAAGATTCAAAGAAATTTGTGGCAGTAAAGTGGTTAAGAATTACAGTAAGTTCTAAGAACTGAGTCTTTTCACATGACTTACAGCAATTCAATAACATTAAAATGGGAGTATGTTACAATTCCATTACAAATGTTGTTGCAATTTGTCTGCAAAAAAAAAAAGAGGCCAATCCATTTTGGCATATTCAAAAATAAGAGATGACTCAAGAAATCTAAATATGTTCTGTGTGTGGGCAAAGGTGTTATCTAGATCCTTTGATTCAGGGAAGCACCAGAGGAAACAATCCAACTCTCCCTGTTCTTGCTGCTCATATAGTGCATTTAGTTACCATGCAATCTAGATGAAATAGATAAGTATTAACACAACAGCTAAAAGTCAATTCAAGTATACATAGTTAATATTCTCCTCACAAGGATAAATCCAAGTTTATTACCGAAGATTATCTCCTAGCAGCAGGCATATAATGAAAGCTAATTGAATGATATTTTATACTGAGCAAATCTACAAAAATTCTGATATTAACAATTACTATCAGAATATCAAGGGCTTCCCTGGTGGCTCAGAGGTTAAAGCGTCTGACTGCAATGCAGGAGATGTGGATTCGATCCCTGGGTCAGGAAGATCCCCTGATTAACAACCACTATTATTCCTTACATTTCCTCTCTTCCTTCTAATGCTAGAAAGAGCATTAAATTCAAACCACCGTCCTGGCTGATCAATTTTGTTTTAAAAGTAGAATTATTTGATCAAAGGATAGAAATGTCCTTAAGAATCTCCCCAGCGTTCACTGCAGCACTGTTTAAAACAGCCAAGACATGGAAGCAACTTAAATGTCCATGGACAGAGGAAAGGATAAAGAAGATGTAGTAAGTATATACCATGGAACATTCCTCAGCCAGTAAAAAGGACGTAATAATGCCAATGACCGCAACATGGATGCACCTAGAGACTGGCATACTTACTGAAGTAAGCCAGAGAGAGAAGAAAAATATCGTATGATATCCCTTGCATGTGAAATCTAAGAAGAAATGATACAAATGAACTTACTTACAAAACAGAAAGAGGCTCACAGACTTAGAAAACGATAGTTGCTGGAGGAGGGGGAGAATGTGAGGAAGAGATAGTTAAGGAGTTGGGGTGGACATGTACACACTGCTATATTTAAAATGGATAACCAACAAGGATCTACTTACAGCATGTGGAATGCTGCTCAACATTATGTACAGCCTAGAGGGGAGAGGAATCTGGGGATATATGGATGGCTGAGTCCTTTTGCTGGTCACCCAAAACGATATCACAACATTGTTAACTGGCTCTACTGAAATATGAAATAATTAAAAAAATAAAATAAAAATCAATATAAAGATATTAAAAAGAGAAAAATCTCACAGTCAATTTTAAGTTTATTACAAAGTATTCTGTATTAGTATTGGAAGATTTTTATTAAAACAACCAACCTAGGCTAATGTTGCATGTGAAAATGGCTCTTTTCTTGTATGTGATATTTTCACATAATCAGCAACTGCTATTTGCTTTATAAATCAATATTTGTCTTGTGTGGAAAAAGGTCACAGGTCAAAGAGAGAAACTGTCTTGTTCCTGAAACTTGTGATGTGTCTGACATATATGTCAATAAAGGCTGATTTTAAGGAGGTACTGTCATGAAGAAATGTCCAGAATATGGTATCTTCTAAAAATAAATATGCATTCTTCTTTCTTTTTCCATGTTAATAAAATAGGGGCTAAAATCATTTTAAGGCATTTTCTGTGAACTGAAAATAAGTATATACAGAACATCCTCTTGCTCTTAAGAATTTGCTAACAAGCAAGATTTATCTGTATATCTGTATACACATTTAGTATATATACAGGTATATATGTGTATACAACTTAGTAAAGTTGGCTTCCTTAAAATAAACGCAAGAGCTGAAATGATGTCACTGCTTCCACTGTGCTAATTAAAACTAATACTTCCTTTTTTTGTAATCTCTCCAATATTAATACAGTGAAAAGAAAGAAAGAAAAAACTAAAACACCATTTTCTAAACTAAAACAATTAACAGTTTATGTACTATTTTAAAAATCAACTTCCTTTGATGGGCAATTTACAGTAAATGAAATGGATATAAGTGTATAAGTCTTAAGTTCTGAGTCTTCATCAACACCAATGCAACAAAAATCATAACCAACAGGAAACATTTTCATCAACCTCCCAAGTTTTATAGTACTCCCTTCTAGCTGATGCTACACACTATTTTGACTCAACACAAATTTACCCTGTCACCAAAGATTAACTCACCAGCTACAGAATTTCATACAAATGAAATCATACAACATGTACTGTGTACTCTTTCTTTAACTGGCTTGTTTTGTTCATTATCATCTTTTTGAGACTCGTTTATACATTCTATATTTGAGATTCATCTTGTTTTATTATTAATTATTAGCATTTCATTACATGGCTCAAGGATATTTGCTTCTCTGTGCTCCCACCTACAGACATTAGTATTTTTCCCCTCGGGTTGTGGATATTATAAATAATAATACTATGAAAACTTATGTACAAATGTTTCAGTGGGTATGTATTTTCATTTTCTATGACTAAAAATCTAGGAAGAGAATTTCTGGGTCACATAAGTGTATGTTTGACTATATAAATATCATTATGTCAATAATACATTATACTTATTATTGAAACTTTATACTAGACTGAATATAGTTAGTGTTTGTTAAGTGTTCCATGTTCTTCCTTTCTGAGACTGCTTTGAATATTATACGTTTTCTGAATTTCCATACTCATTTTAGAATCACTTTGTCAATTTATACAAAATAGATCTGTGGTGATTTTTCAATGATATTACAGCGAAACATAGATCAGCAAATGTATATTCTAAGACTGTGGGAGACTTTTGTTATGAATAAGGTGGTATACTGCTTAATATATTAGTTTCTTTAAAATGTCTCTCAAAATTTTTTTGTAGTTTTCAGTATATATGTCTTAGAAATATTTGCTAAATTTATCTCTAAGTTTTCATATTTTATGCTATCATAAATGGCTAAATAAGAAAAGGAGTACGTCAAGGCTGTATATTGTCACCCTGCTTATTCAACTTATATGCAGAGTACTTCATGAGAAACCATGGGCTGGAAGAAACACAAGCTGAAATCAAGATTGCCAGGAGAAATATCAATAACCTCAGATATGCAGATGACACCACCCTTATGGCAGAAAGTGAAGAGGAACTAAAAAGTCTCTTGATGAAAGTGAAAGAGGAGAGTGAAAAAGTTGGCTTGAAGCTCAACATTCAAAAAACTAAAAGATCATGGCATCTGGTCCCATCACATCATGGGAAATAGATGAGGAAACAGTGGAAACAGTGTCAGACTTTATTTTGGGGGGCTCCAAAATCACTACAGATGGTGACTGCAGCCATGAAATTAAAAGATGCTTACTCCTTGGAAGGAGTCATGACCAACCTACATAGCATATTAAAAGGCAGAGATATTACTTTGCCAACAAAGGTCCATCTAGTCAAGGCTATGGTTTTTCCAGTGGTCATGTATGGATACGAGAGTTGGACTGTGAAAAAAGCTGAGCGCCGAAGAATTGATGCTTTTGAACTGTGGTGTTGGAGTGCAAGGAGATCCAACCAGTCCATTCTGAAGGAGATCGGTCCTGGGTGTTCATTGTGAGGACTGATGCTGAGGCTGAAACTCCAATACCTTGGCCACCTCATGCGAAGAGTTGACTCATTGGAAAAGACCCTGATGCTGGGAGGGATTGGGGGCAGGAGGAGAAGGGGACGACAGAGGATGAGATGGTTGGGCGGCATCACTGACTCGATGCACATGAGGCTGGGTGAACTCCGGGAGTTGGTGATGGACAGGGAGGCCTGGCGTGCTGCAATTCATGGGGTCGCAAAGAGTCAGACTCTGAGCGACTGAACTGAACTGAACATACAGTAAAATCTCTCCTTTTTTGGTGTGAATTTCTGGAAGTTTTGAAAACTGTATACCATAACCACATGATATATATGTACTATACACATCATAACCAAAATAGAAAACAGCTCCTAATACTATAATTGAGTCTTTTCAAGAATGTCATATAAATGGTATCATACAATAAATAACTTTTAATCTGACTTTATTTAGTACAATGAAGTTAAAATGCCTTTAATGTCTGCAGGGTCTGAAGTGATTTCTCTCTACTCTTTTCTCATATCTGTTATTTGTGTCCTCTTTCTTTTTTGATTAGTCTAGCCATTGGCTTATATATCTTTCTTATGTCATATTGTTTTGATTACTACAATATATTTTGAGTCAGGAAGTGTCATGTCTCCAGGTTTATTCTTCTGGCTCATAATTGCTTCTCATTGGAGAAGGCAATGGCACCCCACTCCAGTACTCTTGCCTGGAAAATCCCATGGACAGAGGAGCCTGGTAGGCTGCAGTCCATGGGGTCGCTAACAGTCGGACACGACTGAGCGACTTCACTTTAACTTTTCACTTTCATGCATTGGAGAAGGAAATGGCAACCCACTCCAGTGTTCTTGCCTGGAGAATCCCAGGGACGGAGGGAGCCTGATGGGCTGCCATCTATGGGGTCGCACAGAGTCGGACACGACTGAAGCGACTTAGCAGCAGCAGCAGCCTAATTGCTTGGGCTTTTCAGGGGTCTTCTGTGATTCTATATGAATTTTAAGGTTGTTTTTCTACCTCTGTTAAAAAAAAAAAAACTCCTAGGAATTTTGATAGGGATTGCATTGAATCCATAGATTGTTTATGGTAGTTTGACATGTTAACAATGTTAATTCTCCCAATGCATGATTATGCAATGTTTTCCTATTTATTTGCCTTTGCTTTTGTTCAGAGGTATTTGTTTTCAGCATACAAGTATTTCACTTCATATTTCTCATGTAACCATGGAAGTTCTTTTCATCAAAGTCCATCACCTCTACCATTTCTGATCTGTTTCAATTAGCTCTTTTAATCCCAGTTATGGGTCACATTTTCCTGCTTTTTTATGTGTGTACTTTTTAAATTCAAGCTAGGTTTCAGCAGTATCTGAACTGAGAAATTCCAGATGAACAAGCTGGGTTTTGAAGTGGCAGAGGAGCCAGAGATCAAATTGCCAAAATTCGTTGGATTATGGAAAAAGTAAGGGAGTTCCACAAGTACACACCTACTTCTGCTACTGACTACACTAAACTTTTAACTGTGTGGATCACAGCAAACTGTGGAAAATTCTGAAAGAGATGGGAGTACCAGACCACTTTACCTGTCTCCTGAGAAACCTGTTTGCACATCAAAAACCAACAGTTAGAATCAGACATGGAACAAATGACTGGTTCAACACTGTGAAAGGAGTATAACAAAGCTGTATATTGTCACCTGGCTTATTTCACTTATATGCACAGTACATCATGCAAAATGCTGGGCTCGATGAACCACAAACTGGAATCAAGATTTCCAGGAGAAATACCAACAACCTCAGATATGTAGATGATACCACTCAAATGGCAAAAAGTGAAAAGGAACTAAAGAGTTTTTGTTGAAGGTGAAAGAGGAGAGTGAAAAAGCTGGCTTGAAACTCAACATTAAAAACCTTAAGATCACTGCATCTGGTCCCATCACTTCATGGCAAACAGAAGAGGAAAAAGTGGAAGCAGACAGATTTTATTTTCTTGGGTTCCAAAATAACTATGGATGGTGACTGTACCCATGAAATCAAAAGATGCTTGCTCCTTGGAAGGAAAGCAAACCTAGATAGTGTATTAAAAAGCAGAGACATCACTTTGCTGACAAAGGTCTGTCTAGTCAGAGCTATGGTTTTGCCACTAGTCAAAGCTCTGGTTTTGCCAGTAGTCATGTACGGATGTGAAAGTTGGATCACAAAGAAGGCTGAGCACCAAAGAATTGATGCTTTCTACCTGTGGTGCTGGATAAGACTCCTCAGAATCCCCTGGACTGCAAGGATATCAAACTGGTTAATCTTAAAGGAAATCAACCTTGAATATTCACTGTAAGGACTGATGCTGAAGCTGAAGCTCCAATACTTTGGCCACCTGATGAAAACAGTCAACTCACTGGAAAATACCCTGATGTTGGAAATAAATAAGGCAAAAGAAGAAGGTGGCAAATGATAGTTAGATAGCATCATGGACTCAGTGGACTTGAGTTTGAGCAAACTCCAGGAGACAGGAGAAGACAGAGGAACCTGGCATGCTACACTCCATGAGATCACAAAGACTCGGACACAACTTAGCAACAGAACAATAACTTTTAAAATCTGATACCAGGTTTTATGAATTAACGCGAACAGTTGGCCTTTGTTGTCTTCCTTTAAAGAACAGTGATATTTGTTTTGGCAAAACATTAAAGTACTTGCAGATTGGTTTTATCTTTTTAAGGTGTACTTTTAAGATTTGTTACAGGAGCTTTAGAACAGTACTTGGTCTAGGGATAATTTAGTCCTACTACTAATGATGAAACTCCAATAGTTTGGCCACCTGATGTGAAGAGCTGACTCACTGAAAAGACCCTGTTGCTGGGAAAGATTGAAGACGAGAGGAGAAGAGGATGACAGAGGATGAGATGGTTGGGTGGCATCACCGACTCAATGGACGTGAGTTTGAGTAAACTCCGGGAGTTGGTGATGGACAGGGAGGGCTGGCGTGCTGCGGTCCATGGGGTCACAAAGAGTCGGACACAACTGAGCGACTGGACTGAACTGAACTACTAATAACGCATGTCGACATCAGTTTGCCAACAAAGGTCCGTCTGGTCAAAGCTACGGTTTTTCCAGTAGTCACACACAGATGTGAAAGTTGGATCATAAAGAAGGCTAAGAGCTGAAGAAGTGATGCTTTTGAACTGTGATGCTGGCAAAGATGGATATCAAACCAGTCAATCTTAAAGGATATCAACCCTGAACATTCTATTGGAAAGACTGATGCTGAAGCTCCAATCCATTGGGCACCAGACGCAAAGAGCCAACTCATTGGAAAAAACCCTGACACTAGGAAAGTGTGAGGGCAGGAGAAGAAGGAGGCAACAGAGGATGAGATGGCTGGATGGCATCATCAACTTAATAGACAAGAATTTGAGCAAACTCAGGGAGATAGTGAAGGAGAGGGAAGCCTAGCATGCTGCAGTCCATGGGGTCAAGAAGAGTCACACACAACAAAGCAATTGAGCAACAACTAACACATGACTCTCTCTACAGAACACCTCAATGTTCAGTGAAATTTCTGTCTGTCTGGAGAAACTTGACTGTCTCTCAGTCTTCTATGGGCTCTGGAGAGTTCATTTTATAGGTTCCCACTGTTGCTCTTTCTTCTGCCTTATAGACTTTTACTCTATGGACTTGTATTCATTTTACTATTCAACTGGACCCTTAAGCAGTTTTCTGGAGCTCTTCCTTTGTATAGGTCCTACCTTGCCAGTATTCTTCCCATAAAAATTCTTTTGACTTGATCCCCTTGAGCTCTATTACCTGTTTTCCTCCATGAAACCAGGTAACTAGGCTCTTGGGTTCTTTCTCCCTGTACTACACACTGGATCAGGGTTCCAGGCAGAAACCTCCCATGACTGGACTTGTTTCAACTATCTTGTTTGTTTCCTTTTCTCAGGGATCACCCTGCACTGCCTATTGGCCAGTGTCTGTAACAGGCATTTTACATATTGTGCATTATTTTCTATTTGTTTACGGCAGGTAAGCATGCCCCATACCAGATAATCCTTGTGAATGAAAGCCAAACTCTCATGCGCTTTTTAAATATAGAATACCGATATTTTCTACCCAAACTTTTTGCTATTTAATTCTATGTAAATAGCATCTGTAAGAAAAGTAAATTAAAGAAAAATAAAATACCTACAGGTAGTAAGAATACAAATTTAATGTTACATTGAAATAAATATGCAAAGTATATTTAATGAAATAAGAATAAATAAATTTAGTAATTATCACATAACCCTCAATACACAGTTTGACCTACTTTGAGTTAAACTGTAACTGTTAAAGGATTGCCCTTGATTAGAATATAAATGTTTCCCAAATATAATACATTAACTAATTCACAGTTCCTCTTACCACATTCTTTGAAAAACTATGGGTGGCTGATTCTGACTCAAGAGAGAAGAGGAAATTCAAGGGATTCAGTGCTTGAGCTGGGGTGAATAGAAAGTAACAGCTGGAAAGGAAGAAATGAAACAGCAACTGTTTCCCTTAAGAAAATCTAAACTTTACCATCTTCTAAGCAAATACACTGTCAATGTGCTCGTGTGATGGAAGGATAGGTAGGAATACTAAAGAGGGGCTTAGGAGACAAGGATTCCACTGGCTCATTACAATTTCGGTGCAGCCCGACTTTATCCACACGCCTCTTAGTCACCTCTATATACCATCCTTGTGGTTCAGTACTGCTGACATATGGACCTCACGCTCTGTGACATGCCTCCTTGTAAAACCACGGATGTAATGTAATGTAATCAAAGATTTGGTATTCAAGTAAGGCTTGAATGCCTCATATCCTAATTATTAGAGGTCTTTCCAAGGGTGACTCAGAAAACATTTGGAAAAATCAGAATAAGTAGAAAAATAAGAGTATATGCCACACATTAAAACCATTATTTTAAAAGACTAAATTTAAAAAGTGAAGGTAGGGTTCTAAATGTTTTTGAAGGTGGTTTCTCCAATATATAAATGACTGAGGTGGGGAGATCCACTCTCCCACTTTTCTTCGTACTGGGTCACAGACACGGCTTTTCTCTCTTCACTAACAAGACATTCAGAAACAAGTTGCAGAGCCTTGTGAAACAGGGCATAGGGGTGAACACGGAGATCTAGACTCTCGGGACAGTTGTCATGGCAGCAGGAGCTAAGGGTTTGATTTTTTTTTTTTTTTAAGATTGTACCTTCTTTTTTTATTGGCCAGAATAAAACAGATGCATATTTGCCTGTTCCTATCACGAGAAAACCTTTTCTTTTTTGTAATGTAACGTTCTGCTTGAATAGAAACTATATACAATAAGACTTTCAAAAATTATATTTAAAAATGATGTCTGCAAGGTGAAAAGTGTAATGGAACAATGCCTGACAACCGAGAAGAGAACATATTGGGGAAAACACTCAGGGAACAACATTCCCTAATTTGGTCATAATCATCTGTTTTTATGTGAAGGTGTATGAGCTTTGAAATCTGAAAACCCTCATTAAACTAAACAGGCTTTCAGAAAGGCTCAGAGGCTTGTAAACTCAGCTGGAGCTTATTACAAGATCAGTTCTATGTTTCTCAGGGGCTTTGTGGTTGTGAGTGCAAACATCTGAGATAAGTGATTTCAAGCTCTCTCCAAGTTCGACTCTAACAACACTGGCCACTGTGAAAATATGGCCAACAATCCCGGCATTGGTCGTAAGCTCTTTAATTCTACCCTATGCTGGAAACCTCTGTGCTGCTGTGTGTATCATTTGGCATTTTTTGACCACAGAGCACAATTTACTGTTACATTTCACTATAAATTCAAGGCTGGCCAGATAATGTGCTCCAGAGTAGAATAAATACATGTTTTAATGAGTAGCTGAAATGCGACCTGGCCAACGGGAACTCTAAGGAACAAAGGGTGCTTTTCCATAGTTGAGGCCAATCACAAAGGGCAAGGAACAAGCAATACCAGAAACAAATTAATCCATGACTCAGTCAAGCAGAAAAAAAAAAAAAAAATTGGAGAGAAAGAGAGAGAAATGGCCTGATTAGGAAATGAAAATACACTGCAGTTGACTTTCGCTAAAAGGTGATGAAAGTCCTGGAATTAAGTTTTTCTGCTCAATAAGAGAACACATCAGGCAGCTGAAGATGGCACTCTTCTCATCAAAGATGATTCTCAAATCATTTTCCAAGAATTCTCTTGTTTACAACAAGCAGTGCCATGACTGGTCACCCTTAATCAGCCAAGAAATTAAAAAGGTACTACCACTTCCTAGCCAAACTCCTCCCTAAGTTTTGTTCCAAGAGTACAGGGACAATGAGGACACATTGCAAGCAACTATTTTAACGAGAACTAGGACCTCCCTCAGAGGAATTGCACCTGAATGACGCTGCTGTGGAACTATAAAAAGCAGAAAGGTCAGGCATTTAGATGGTTCTGAAAGCTTTAGATACTTAGGCCAATAGGATCTTTCCAAGAGGTATCTTCAGCAAGAACCATGGAAGACAAAGTGTTAGTTGCTCAGTTGTATCTGACTCTTTGCAACCCCATGGACTGTAGTCTTCCAGGCTCCTCTGTCCATGGAATTCTCCAGGCAAGAGGACTGGAGTGGGTTGCCATTCCCTTCTCCAGGGGATATTCTTGACCCAGGGATCAAACACAGGATTCCTGCATTGCAGGCAGCTTCTTTACCATATGAGACACCAGGGAAGCCCCCATCAGTCATAAACTTGTCTTATTAACTGTGCCTAGGGAATTAAACAATCCCCCTTTAAAAAAAATCACCTAATAACAGATTGAAAAATGAAGTATAAAAAAGATTAAGTCAATGAAAAAAAAACCAAACACTTGGTGAATAACCACTGGGTGATTATCACATACATAGCACTACAGGTATAATGACAAAAAATTATGAGATGGCTGAAGCCTACTAAAGCATGAACACTAAATTTTCACTTAGAAACACAAGTTTAAGTAAGTCAGTGAAAGCCAAAAAGAAAAACTGAATAATCTATATTATTTGCAGGCATAGTTCTGAAATGTGTTCAGATTTGGGTACAGGCTCTTTTATTTGGTGATTTCATATCCTCAAAAGGAGGCACTTGAAAAGAATTCCACACTATGACCACATAACTATGTGACTAGTTTCTGAATGTAATCTTAGGAAACAGAAACAGGAAAAAAATTTTTAACTTTTCTTTTTTCTTCGCTCCCTCCCACCTCCACCCAATGCTGCTCTGATCCAAGTTAGGCAGAAAAGAATACTGTTCCATCAAAATAACTAAGAAAACAACTACTCTTAAAGGTGAGCTTCCCAGGTGGCTTAGCAGTAAAGAATCTGTCTGCCAAGCAGGAGACATATGTTCGATCCGTGGGTCAAGAAGATCCCCTGGAGAAGGAAATGGCAATCCACTCCAGTATTCTTGCCTGGGAAATCTCATAGACAGAGGAATTTGGCAGGCTATGGTCCATGGGGTGGCAAAAGAGTCAGATACGACTCAGTGACTAAAACAAACAAACCAGGATAGTACTTTACTATCTCTCCTACTGGCAACCTATTTTCCTAGAGATTCTTGGTCCAATCAATCATCTCTTCGTCTTAAAGATGTGATTCATGCAAATAAATTTGCAATGCCTATTTTCATACAATATTTTTTAAAAGTATAAGAAAATTTTCAGTTTCCAAAACAATAAAGACTAAACGACAATTACAGTGCTGATTCTAAGAAGATTCATTATACATTTCCCAGCTATGAAAAAAGCACCGCTGTCCACTGCAGAGCCAGTGACATACCACTCTCCATTTGACTTTGCTATTTTTCTGGGCCACTGGCATGCTATCCAAATGCAGATCACCCTGGCCAATAATCACAATCCTTGCCTTGCTCCCTTGGTAGTTTCTTCTCTCACATGAGTACAAACTTAATGCTTCCTTTGAAACGGGATGCTATCAATGTCAGAAATCTTCCTGGTCCAAACTTAGAAACAAGTCACTTTAGTTAGTCCTCCTTTCTCCACTCTACTGCCAAAAATTTCCTTTTCTCATTCAAGAAAGAACTTTAATTTATCCATTCTTACTTTCCTACAGGCAGATTAGAATCTGACCCATGGACTGTCTTCTGCTTAGATTATATTTTTAAGCCTCTCTCCTTTTCATTAAAGTCAAAACCCATCATTTAAACAATCATTTTCATTCATAATTTTAAGTCTGGACTTAGCCTTACCCTCTATATGTTGTACAGTATAAAAGAAAAAAAGATACCTGAGAAAAGAAAGAATATACTTTATCAACGAAAGGTACTTGAAATCTTCTGAAATTAAAGTTTACATTAAAAGTGAAATGGTAGATTTTGATTATGAACTTTGAAATTCAGCCATACTACAAGACACAGAAACATTCATAAAACCTGAACTTGCAATACCTTTGGAGAATAAAGCTAGACTTTAATTCTTCTTCCCTGGGCATATAAATATACTGATGTTCTGTATCAGATATTGCTCAAGAAGTCTGTCTAATAAATTATATGCTTATCTTTAAGGCAGCAGGTGTGACTCAGTGTGATGCTTAATTGTTGGCAGAGACTTTTCTTCTATTTTAATCTGAATAATATGCCACCTATTAAAGAGACAAAAGCAATAAGAAATGACTTAATAAATCATTAACTCTAATGTAGCAACTTCTGCATATAGACTTCCTAGAAGTATTTTAAATCATTATTTTGTGGTATATAATTTTTAAGTTTTAGAATAAATGTTCATATCAAGCAATTATAGGTGGTAATAATTAACGAGATCCTCACCATTGTTGTATAAAAACATATTATCCTACGTTATGCCCTGACAGATTACTAGTCAGTGATAGCTATTAGAAGTCTTAGTAGGTACTCTGAAATTATTCACACAACAGTAATTACGTGTGTGGATGTGCAGCTTGGAAATGGGAAAAATATATATACTTCACACTCTTTGTCTCACTCTGAATAAAACTGTCATTATAGCATACTATGGATTTTTTACATTGTATAATAAAGCTACATGTTTGTTTATTAATGAACTAATGACAATTGGTATATATATATATATATTGGATAAAATGAAGAATGTGACAGCAACTAAAAAGGTTTAAGAATCAGAAACTTTGGGAAAGATAAACTCCCAGAGATTATTTATCTTCTCATTTAGAGATAAGTAGATCGATGTCCAGAATATATTACCAAGGTGGCAATACTAGGTGATGGCAGAACAAGGATGAGCAGCCAAGTCTCTTAAAATAGACTCCTTGATCTTTTCTCTCAGTTCTGTTTCTCTTAGAAAAAAATAATACAGTAAGAGCAGTCAAATGTCCAGAAAACAGTGAGTCAGAGAGGAAAACCCTAAGCACTTTTCTGGGCCAGAAAGTACAAATCTAGGCCTACAGATGATAGATTTGGAACAAACCAAGGTAAAGGGCTTAATGAGCTTTATAGCAGCTATTCCCTGGCAATCTCCAGTTCTTACTAGATAGACAAGTCATTCAAACAGTAGACTGAAGTAGCCTGTTGAAGCCTGGCTGACAGCGGAGTGGTCAGCTTACAGCAGTGGAAAAACTGGTTGGGATCATTGAGACAATGGGCTGTCAGCCTTTCCACATCCTACCCTCAAAGGAATATTGTACTACATGGAATTGCAACTAATATTTACAGAACAATTGATCTTTTAGATAAAAAGAAACACACACAGAGTACTGATTAATACATTGGAAAAGATTTCTATTATATTTTGTAAAATAAAATTGAAAAATAAAATGTACTTGGAAAATCTGTACATCTGACTACTGTCTTCACTAATGATAATACACAAAGGTTAACTCTATTAGTATATACAATTAGTTAATTCTATTAGTATATACAAAGGTTAACTCTATTAGTATTTATTTTAGATGAAGTATAATTTTCCATTATATTAAAACTAAATTTTAACAATAAACATGCATAGACGGTTCACCAGGTTTAATAGCACACACTTGCACTAAGTATTTACGTAATCCTTAAAGATGATACTAACCCTCAAATAATTAAAGGACCTCATACACAGTTTGTCAATTTATGAAACTCAATTAAAAAAAAAAATCAATCTTCAGTAAAATAACTAAGTAAACCATCTCCTTTTTAACTGTTTACTCTCATGTTCTAAAATGTTTAAATTTTATTAAATTAATTTTATTCTAGGTAATTTTCATTAAAAAGAATAATGGTATAGATCTAAGTATGTGTAATAATCAGGGATTATAACAACACTGGAGATAGGTGTGAGAGAGAGGACAACTGCCTGAGCTACAACCTAGATCACAAATTCAGAAAAGAGGTTTGGAGATACAATATTGGGTTGGTCAAAAAGATGTTATGGAAAAGACCCGAACGAACTTTCTGACCAACTCAACACTTTTCTTACCAAAGCTATCTAAATGATATACCACAGAGGAAGGAGGAATGAATATAGACACTGACTTTCTAAATGAAGTTGAAAAGCTTAATGCCATGAATTCAATGATCATGATGAGTGCTCACCTAGATCACCACGCACACAGAACACCTCTCACAAAAGGTAGGTACACACAGGGGCACACCACAAGGGCTCACGGTCCCTCAAAAAATACTGAGCACACACGCTCAGGCACTGTTTCTCTCACTAGAGGCATGATGATAAGTCAAACCAGAGATGGTCCCTGCTGTCAGGAGATAACTCAAGAGAGGTTGTTTCAGCAGGAGAGCACAGGTAGGGGAGACCGACGAGCCAATATCGCACGAATGAGAGTGTAACAGCACAGTAAAATCAATGTTATAAAGAAATGGAGCACCATCCTAAGAGAGCATTATAATCAAGGACTATGACAAAGGACTGGACAGGGAACTAGGAAAAGACCTCCCTGAAGAGATAGTGTTTTAGCTCAGAGCCAGTGCTCAAAAGCAATAACTTCAGATGGAGGGAGGCAGGAGGCTGGAGTTCCAAGCAGAGCAAGCCTTTGTGTAGAAATCTTTCACGTTCTTTATTATTCTTAAAAATAATGGTTCTAAGTCTCCTTTGATTAGAGTAGAAGAACTATCGCTGGTTCCCACATCAACACATCTGCAGATACCACATGATACACACTGGGCCCAATGCCTGCAACTTTGTAGCTCTGATACCATGTAAGACCCAACAAAACACTCATTCATTCAAGAATCCCCTGGACTTAGACATAGACCTGAGTTCAACAACTAAATTAGTATATCTTAAATCATATACACTTACTCTATGAGAAGCTCTACGACAATAAGGTTTGAAAACAATTTAGGAAACATGGCATCCACTATGCCCTTTTTGAAAACCCATCATGCATATTATCATAATTAATGTTTATAAAGGAACTTGTTTCCCAATCATATTTGTATATATGTGTGTACATATGTGATATATATCATATATGTGTGTATGTGATATATATGTGTGTACGTATGAGATATATACGGTATTTGTATATGCAGATTTTAATATATACACACACAGACATGTACTTGTTTATTGATTGATTGATTACCTCCAGGAGCCACTGTAGAGATTAAATGAATTAACACATGTAACAGAGAAGGAAATGGCAACCCACTCCAGTATTCTTGCCTAGAGAATTCCATGGACAGAGGAGCCTGGTGGGCTGCTGTCTATGGGGTCGCACGGAGTCAGACACAACTGAAGCGATTTAGCATGCATGCATTGGAGAAGAAAATGGCAACCCACTCCAGTATTCTTGCCTGGAGAATCCCAGGGACAGAGGAGCCTGGTGGGCTGCCGTCTATGGGGTCAGAGTTGGCAGAAAACCAACATTTCCAAGCCACTCCAGAGGAGGGCCAATTCAGCCACATCCATTAGGCACGCTCAGAATTCTGCTATTTCTGCTTGGTTTCGATAGCTCCAATGCAGCTCACGTGATTTCCAATTGACTCTAGCCAGATCCTGAAACTAACCTATTTTTGGTGAAAATAATTTAATTAAATGATTTTTAATCAACTCCCTTCCTTGTATTTATGTATACTCTAACGTTACTGCATTAATTTCAAGTACTGTGCTAGAACCAAGCAAGGGCCATAGATTTGTATGTTGGCATCAATACTGTGGAATTCCATTGTTATGATTGTGCTAATGATCTTTTGGCTCCATGGATAAAATGCTCATTTCCTGAAAACCAAATCCCCAAGGAGCTGGTGTATTTTTTTGTTTTGTTTTTCGTTCTTTGTACTAAGCAGGCAGTGCATCTGATTTATAGGATCAAAATGAAAACAATTTCTCTCATTTACTTTGGTGTTCCCCAAGATAGGCAAGAATTTTTTTCTCCTCTTCTAAAATGCTATACAAGCTTCTGGAAAGAATGCTGTAACTTGGGGAAGAGTCAGGAGTGGCCAACGATAATAAAATCACCTGCCAATCTACCAAAAGTAACCATTTAGTAAACTGGCCTTTCAGTTTATTTCAAAGTGGCCAGATGTCCTCAGCTGAGCTCTTTATCAGGAAAAGGTTTTGGCCCCACCCACTAAGCTTGTATTACGAGGATACCTGCAGAGGCTCTTACAGATACCTGTGATGCCTTGGATCATGATTCAGGTTACTGAGTCACAGAGAAATGTATTATATTTCCAGCAAAACTGACCGGTCTTCTGTTGCTGTCACTCATAAAGGCAAATATAGATAATCTGCAAAGACTAAATATCAAATACGGTGAGAGAGAACAAGCACAGTTGATCCCAAGAGAGGTGGAATTAAAGGATGAACCATTGAGAAAAAAAATTATATATGTCTGTGTTCTTTGTTTTAGAGTACAATACAGATGAATATAAAGGTGAAACACTAGGAGTTAGCATTGCATTTTTATTTTTCATACATATCAAAATGTTAGTGGCTCAAATGTTAGTGTTAGTCATGTCCTGTTCTTTGCAGCTCCATGAACTGCAGCCTTCAAGGCTCCTCTGTCCATGGAATTCTCCAGACAAAAACACTGGAATGGGTTGCCATTTCCTTCTCCAGGGGATCATCCCAATCCAGGGATCGAACCCAGGTCTTCTGCATTGCAGGAAGTTTCTTTACTGTCTGAGCCACCAGGGTACTCATGTATAATAAAGGTTGCCTATAAATATTTATGTATGCTAATATAAGATAACTTGAATTTTTTAATAAGAAAAACAGTGATAGCTAACCTACCAATAATTACACTAATACATCGCGGCATAAGTTTTTCCAGTACAAGCCTCTATTTTTATTTTATTAGGTGTCTGGAGACACAGTGGGAAACAACAGATGAACAGTCCCCACCTTCATGTAAATCTAAGATACTCCATTTTCCCTGCCTAAAATTCATGAGTTTATCATAATTACCATAGACAATCCTCCAAAAGCTAATTTCTTGACATTCTTCATGTTGTTCTCTTGGTATTTTATAATCTTATTTGGTTATAGTAATCACAGAACAGGAAAAATGGTAGTCAGTGTGGGTAATGTTTTAAGTGACATATTTCGAGAGAAGTTTCTATTTACCTTTAAAAGAGGGGAGAACAAAATCTTCCTGAAAGGAGTCTGGTTTACAGTGTGACAGCAGAGAAATCCAGGCCATCTGAATACCCCAGTTACTGTGAGTTGTCAAAACTCTATTGTATTCTCAAAACAACTGGAAGTTATGAGTGCAAAAAGTGATACACCATTTGATCTAGATCCAGTCAGTGCCCTAGTTCATATTTCTTTTCACTGATAAATACATATAAAATTAAAACATCTGAATCGAACAGGATATTTTAAAGTTCACCATAATATGTGTGCTATACTGATTATATTAGCACTGAATATAAACTGTGATTTGTTGAACACAGAGACCCAAGAAAATGAGAAGTAAAAGAAATTTGATATCTCAATTCATTGAAAAGAAAATTCTTTAGCTGAGACTAGAATATGTGTAAAATCAGACCACCATGTTTTATGAAACTTCAAACTCAACAATCAAATTTAGATTGCCCACAAAACACTCGAGATATACTGTACTCCAAAGTCCATCCCATTTCTCTCATCCCATTTATAGACATTTTCTTCACAAGAAAAGACCCTGATGCTGGGAAAGATTGAAGGCAGGAAGAGAAGGGGATGACAAAGGACAGGTGGTTGGATGGCATCACCAACTCAATGGACATGGGTTTGAGCAAGCTCCAGGAGATGGTGAAGGGCAGAGAAGCCTGGCATGGGGCAGGCCATGTGTTCGCAAAAGTCGGACACAACTGAGCGACTGAACGGCAACAATCTCACAAGAAGTACTGGTGCTCAATACAAACACTCTCACATGAATTGACTGCAGGTGAGCTGTCTGCCCAACCTCTGCTCTCAAGCCAGTCTTGTAAAACTGGCAATGACCTTCACACTGCCAGATTCTATGTGTGACTTTCAGTCCCCAGAAGCACTATCTCAGCAGCATTTGACTCAGTGGGTCATTCCCTCCTCTCAGCGAAACACCTTGCCTTGATTCTGCAATAGCACATTCTCTTGCTTTTCCAATTACTTGCTATGCTATACATTTTTACTGAAACCTTTGTCTTCTTTCCAACCGCTTAGATGCTGGAATGCTCAGGGCTCATTTTTCAGAAAGTTTACTTTCTCTGTTTATAATCATTTCCCTAGAGGACCTCATCCAGTCTTCTCGCTTTAATGATGATGGACATTGGTATCATCTCTACCAATTCGTTTATCTTTATCAATGAGCTCTTCTCTGAGACACAGATCCACCTATCTAATGATACACAACATCACTGCATTGATACGTCTATGAGGTATTCACATTAGCATGTTCAGAACAGAACTTCTGATTATTCTCCCCACTGCTCACCACCTGAAGAAATGGCACCAACATCCAGTTGTCAAGTCAAAAACTTCAGAATAATTAAATTTCCTCTCTCTCTCACTTCAGATGTACTCCATTAACAAATTCTGTTAGCTCTACAAAAAAGTACACCATATTCCAAATTAAAAATGTTTCACCATCTCCATTGCCATCTTCCTAGTCAAAGCCACCATCTCTCACAGAAACCCCAATAACTGCCCAAGCCACCTGCTCCTCCTCTTGATCCCACAACCTACTCTACACACAGGACATGGAATCATCCTTTTACAACTTGCATCAGATCAAAGCCCTCCAAAGGCTTCCCTTCATACTTGCAGTCACCTCACAGTGGTAGTCATTGCCTACAATGCTCTTACCCCAGCTATCACCTCTCTGAGCTCATCTGCTGCTCTTCACCCCATTATTATCCTTAAATAAACCATAAACAGTTCTACCTCTGAGCTCTTGCACCCATTCTTCTCCTCCTGCTTGAAATACTACTTTTCCTGATGTTTGTTCACATGACCAATTCCTTTATGTTGCTCAAGTGTCCCCTCCTCAGCGAAGCTTTCCCTAAGTAAAATAACAGTTCCTCTCATACATCTTTTATCCTGCCCTCTGCTGCTTCAGAGAAGTCATCACTATGTGAATTTATATAATGTATCTGTCTTCATTTTTTAAAAATTATGTTTCTCAACTAGAACAAAAGTTCCATTAAATCAGGGACTTTTCCCATCCTATTGATTATTATAACTCAAGAACCTAGAATGGTGTCAATAGCCCAGTTTGTGTTCAATATGTAATACTGAATGCAAAAATAAAAAAGTCACCAAAAAGTGAGCTATTTTACCTCACAAAAGTATGACAGGAATGTGTTGACCATTCTTACATTTTTCTTTAATATTATAGCCTATCAGTATTGAAAACCAATTTATGACTTCTCAATGGAGGTTATAAAATCTATCCGGAGACATTTTAAGAACTGGTATTCAAGTTTCATGGATTTAAAGTGATGATCTCTTTATATACTAATTCCACAATTAAGACTTGTCAATGACCTGTATTTACTGGGACAGTCCGTTCCCCTTTGACTCTTAAAATAAAACGGAATTTATTTTTAGAAATCAGGATTTCCTTTCCCTGCAGAGGTTACAGCCCAGACACATCTGAATACTCAAATGTTTACAATGACTTTGGCAGACAGCTCACTCTGGAGAAGCATGCTTCCCCAATATAGAAACTCCAAACTTCCAGAGCCTAATTCTTATATTTTGGGCCACTGTCAGTATTTCATCCATTGATTTATCAGAGAATTTTGACCTTATCATCCTATAAAACTTTAGATTAAGCAATGAGTACTGACTATGCTGCTTTACAAAATCAACAGCTAACTACACGATCTTGGCTCAGTTCACCTCTGTCTCTTATCAACTACCACACTCCCCTCACTCTTCTCAGGGAGCTTCAACCACCAGGCACGGCTGCAGTCATGGTCTTCATTCTTGCTGTTCCCTTTGCCTGGAACACTCTTCCAACTAACAGTCCACTGGCACATACCATCTGATTCTGGTAAATATCACATGAATATCTTTATATTATCTACATCACTGTGTGCCTGTATTGTATCTCTCCAATCGCTAAAATGTGACCTCATTTGAATACAAACTATGTGTTTGGTTGACTGCTCTATTCCAGCACCCAGGGCAAGGCCAGGCTAAGAGCAAATAGTCAATAAATGGTTGTTAAATGAATGCTCCATAAACAGCATATATTCATACCAATCCCTCTCAGTATTCACTAAGACCATGTTTCATTTATTTCAAAACTATTAAGAACAGTCTATACTGAAACCTACTTGAGAATCTAATTTTCTTTCTCAGTTACAAAATGACTTACTTTACTGATCTGGAGAACATTACTGAAATGTAAATAAATATGACTCATAGCTAACAATTATTAATATATTTCATTTTCTGTGAATTGATGTGATTTTATCTATGATTCTTTTCCATTACTTCTCTGAAATAATTTCTCCTCTCTATTAAGTTCCTACAGTCAATATACTTTAAATAATTTCAATGTAAGTAAGCTTTAAAGAACTGTACTTTAAAAATACATTTCTTCTTAAATATATGTATCAAAACCACTCCAAATACTTCAGGGAACATGTCTATGAGCACTGTGTAATCTGGCGACAGATTACTATTTGAACTATTTCCCAACAGAAAATATCAGAGAAAATATTCTGAATCTAATAACAATCAGAGCCACATCTATAACTTTAATGAATACATAAAACATGCTCTGACTTTGGATTACAAAATACTGGGGAAAAATGAAATCTATACAACCAGACAAAACACATGCTAAAGGAATTAAATATAAAATAAATAGTTAAAAAATAAATCAGAAAGAACTATACGAGTATATTTATCTGATTATGAAATACCTTCCTAACCATTTATGACAAGCAGATTTCTGGTTCAAGATGACAGATGAAACAAACATTAATGTTTGTTTCCATGAATCCCACTGAAAGAACAGTAAAATAGAAAGTGAATTTAATTCATACCACTACTGCACATGGAAGTAAAAAGAGCCATCAACGAACCAAAACTTTTGACAAGTATCAAAGAGACAGAAATCTGATGGAAACAAATCTCATACAGGCCCTTGCATTTCCGGTGCATTTATTTACAGAGACTGACTACTGTTTCCCTCAGGGTAAGCTTCCAAGGAGCAAGGATCTTACCTCCATCATCCATCACTATCCTCAGCATCCAGCACAGGGCAGTTAGCTAATAGGTGCTCAATATATATTTATCTCTTCAATGAATTAATAGCCATTTAACAGAAAACTAAAGAAATACAATGAGTGATTTTAACATACCACTAAGGCTTCCCAGGTGGTGCTGGTGGTAAAGAAGCCACCTGCCAATGCAGGAGACGTAAGAGACATGGGTGTGAACCCTGGGTCTGGAAGATCCCCTGGAGGAAGAAATGACAACCCACACCAGTATTCTTCCTGGAGAACCCCAAGGACAGAGCTGGCGGGCTACAGTCCACAGGGTCACAAAGCGTCAGACATGACTGAAGTGACTTTGCATGTAGGTACAATGTACCACTATACCATCTTTAAAATCAAATGCCAATCATATATGAAGTTCTCAATAAATATGTCCTGAATGAATGAATAAATAAATGGATAGTGGGAAATGAAATCTTTAGTGCTGTAAGAAATCTGTCATGATGCTCTGGCAAGCAAAAAAGATGATTATAAAACAGTACAGACAAGGAAGCCCCTATTTTGTTAAAAAAAAAAATGGGTTTATAGAAAAAGGATTTGAAGAGAACAAACAAACAAACAAATAAATAAAAAAAACCCATTAACCATAGATATATCTAGGAATGGGATTGTGAAAGGCTGCATTATCTTTTATGCTTTCATTTTTACATTTTTTAAAATTTACACTATGTATATGTAATCCCTTCATAATCAAGAAGAGGAAAAAGCTATTGTACAACAGAAGGACTTAGTTCTGCTATTCTCCAAAAAGTATTTTGCTTGCTATCTCTTCTCCCACTCTCTAGCCAGCCAACTCATACTACATTATGTGCCAGACTGAAGCCCCATTCTTCAAACACACAGGAATGGAGAAGAAAAAAACAGAGGCATGGAGAGCAGGCTGTTATTACAGAGACAGGCAAGGGCCAGGCAACAGACTATAGCCTGCCTTCCAGCACAGAATTTTACAGCCTCTTCAGGTTGGAACATGTACCAGATATATCTGTATGTGTGTATACATGTCCATGTTGGAAGAGTATATAGAGGTCACTTCTCCAGGGACTTCTTTATCACAGTACAGTCCCCAGCACCAAGCTAGAACCATAGGTCACAAATATAGCTGAGGTCAGGAAGAACAGGTCAGGCCCACTTAACTCAATTATTCAACGGTCATTACCAACCCATGCTTGGTGTCAGCTTCCTTACCTATACAAATAAATCATGTGGCTGTCTTTAAAATTCTGAAACAGGGCCTGGAATGTAGTAAAGTGTAATCAATAATTGACATTATTATAATTACTTATTAAAAAATAAGATAAGATCCTATAAAAAGTCACTGAAAGATGAAACCCTGTATCTCTAAACTCTTATTTAATCACAAATCCAATATTTATTTTCCTCCTGCATCTACAAGACTACTTTAGGGAAAATATAACTAGCTGGCAGAATTTGTTGGGGGCTGTATACCATATAAATATGAAAAATGACACAGCAAAAATATTAGAAAAATGTATTCCAGAAAATATTAGAAAATGTATTCCGGATCACATAAAAGAGGTATTATAAGGCACCGGCCTGAAGAACTGCCAAGAGAATTATTACCTTGTCCTTGCACTGTCTGGAACAAGGGCCACTGCATCATAGTTCATTACAGGTCTCCCTCAGAGGTGTGGTCAACATTCTAACAAATGTGAACAAAGGGATGCCCAGAAGAGAATCAGTTCATTCTAGCAAACAAAATCTGTGAATAATCATCTATGGATTTCAACATTTATTTAGCTTCATAAGTTCATATCATCTATATCTGTGCCAGGAGAGTATGTGAGCAGAGAAAATATTTGTAGTTAGTCAGTCAGGAAAGTGTATCTTCCACTCAAAACATCTATATCCACCATCACAGAGAATATGTGCTGTGGTGGTGGTATGATGGTTTTTGTCATTCTTTATCCATTCCTCTCTTGGAGAAATAGCATTTCACTTTTTGGTAGAGGGAATTACTATTACATCTTTGGTCTACTGGATGAACAAAATAAGGCACATTTCTTTCCTCCTCTGGTAAAAGGGTGATGACATTACCCAAGTTATGCAGAAAACTGGAGTCTGCTGTGTGTCTAATATTTAAACTAAGTGATACAAGGACATGAGAGGAGACACGGACGTAGCTCTTAATGAAGGCATCCTAGGATATTAGTGGGTTCTGCTCAGTCACAGTTGCCTGTCACGGGTATTCCCATCACTTTATGACGAAAGTCTGAAAATCAGTATTTCCCTCATCGTTGGGCTAAGGGAGATCACGTGACTTCATTCCGGCCTGTGACACAGGGGCAGTCTACTGGCTGCTTCTGGGAACACTTTTTCCTTCCTCATGAAAGAATGAGGCATACAAAGTAAGCTCTCTCACTGACATGATCTCTCAGATACCTGATGGCTTTTTTCAGAGTTTTGTAAGTTCAGGATGTCTAGAATGTAGGCAGCTCTCCTTCTTTTTTTCTTCTTAAATTATGAAAGTATGATAACATTCACAGGACACTTGGAAAACAATATATATTATGATTATTTTAAGAGGACAAATTAAGATTTGTAGTTGCAGTTTCAATATCAAATTCTTAAAAAAATAATAGAATGAATAGAAAGAAAAGGAGAAAGATATAATAGACCTGAAAAGCACTATGAACCAATTCAACATCAGTAATATTTATACAATTTTCACACAACATCAGAATACAAAATCAACTCAAGTTCCCATAGACTATAAACCAGGAGACACAGGAACATATTCAGTGACATAAAACAAGGTGCAAAAATTTCATGGTCTAAAGGTATTGAAATCACTCAGAGTCTGTTCTCTTATCATTGTGGAATTATGTTAGATATCAATATCAAAAGATATTGAACATAGCCCACACATTTTTCAAGTGCAATGTGACATTTACCAAGAGAGATACTTGACTTAAGACTTTGAAAGCCTTAATAAAGTTAGAGTGAAAAAACACAGAGGGTGATTGCAGAGAAGAAAACATTTAAATGAGAAATTAATATCAAACTGAGAAATTAATATCAAGGATACTTTAAAAACCCCATATTTGGAAATTCAATGTTCACTTTTAAATGATGGGTGTATCTAAGAAGCCATAACAAGGAAAATTTTAAAAATATTTATAATAATAAAAATGGAAAGAGAATTTATCAGAATTTGTTGCACACAACTTAAGCTGCTCGGTGCAACTAAATACAATATGGAATCTCGATAAGACTGAATGAAAACAAATAATGGACACTAGCATAGAATTTTGTGAAATTTGAACAAAATCTACAGTTTCGTTAATAATACTATATCACGTTAATTTACTGATTTTTTTACAACACAGAATTTCTTTATAGTCTCAGAATTGGATTAGACATAAAGCCTCATTTAAAAATTTTTTAAATCACTAACATAATTAGTTTTCTAGACTTTTATCAGTACTACTAGATGCCAGAATAAACTGATCTATTTCAAAGTTCTGAGTGAATATAAATTAGAAATACAGCATTCTCTTCACACTTAGTCAAACAAGTGGAACCAAAATGTCATAAATTTTTAGCTAAGCAAAAATTCACAAGTTTTCTAAAATATATTACATTGTACATACTATATATATACTATACACAGACACACACACACAAGCTTTTCTACTACACTTGATAAAGACTTGAGAAAGAACAACAAAGAAGAGACAGAGAATTGGAAAACATAAACTAAATGAATGGGAGCACTGAATATATGAAGTAGAAAAAGTGACACAAACTAGATAAAAGTAAAAGACCATCATATAGCTCAGTTGTTTTTAAATGTGGCTGCACATTAGAATCACATCAGGAGCTTTGGAGAAAAAAAAATGACAATACCTGGGCATTTGTATTTTTCAAAAAACTCCAAGATAAATCTAATGTGCATTTGGATTTAAACAACTGATTACACGTTTTTCTATTAAATGGTAGTTTTAGTGTTATAGAATTCCATTACTTTTGTTGACCAATCATGATACAATGTTATTAAAATGAATAAACAGGTACATAGTTATAATAGTAAATGATGTTTACCAGTTTTCATAATCAATAGCCAGACAAAATATAAAAGATAATTGCAACTGCAAGCCAAAATAGAAACATGATTAACCTAACAATATAAAATAATGACATAGAACGGAAGGGGGCGGGTGTTGAGTAGTGGGAATGCATACATGCACATGTTTTCATCCACCCAGTCAGTCTGTTTTTTGCTTGGTGCATTTAAATCATTTACATTTAAGGTAATTATTAGTATGTATGATCCTATCATCATCTTCTTAATTGCTTTGGGTTCTTTTTTGTAGGTCTTTTCCTTCTCTTGTGTTTGCTGCCTAGAGAAGTTCCTTAGTGTTGTAAAGCTGTTTTGGTGGTGCTGAACTCTCTTAACTTTTGCTTCTATGTAAACCTTTTGGTTTCTTCATCAAATCTGAATGAGAGTCTTTCTGGGTAGAGCATTCTTGGTTGCAGGTTCTTCCCTTTCATCACTTAAAACATATATATCACGCCATTCCCTTCTGACTTGGAGAATTTCTGTTGAGAAACAGCCAATAGCCTTATGAGAATTTCCTTGTATTTGTCATTTTCCCTTGTAGTTTTTAACATTTCATCTTTGTCTTAAATTGTCAGTTTGATTATTATATGTTTCAGTATGTTCCTCCTTGGGTTTATCTTGCCTGGGACTCTGCACTTCCTGGATTTGGTTGACTATTTCCTTTCCCACGTTAGGAATATTTTCAGTTACTATCTCTCTGAATATTTTCTTGGGTCCATTCTCTCTCCCTTCTCCTTCTGGGAACCCTATAATGCAAATGTTGGTGTGTTTAACATTGTCCCCAATGTCTCTTAGGCTGTGTTCATTTTTTTTTCATCCTTTTTTTCTATATTCTGCTTTACAACAGTAATTTACACCATTCTGTCTTCCAACTCACTTATCTGTTTTTCTGCCTCAGTTATTCTGCTATTGGTTCCTTCTAGTGTATTGTTCATTTCTTGTTTGTTTTTAGTTCTTTTAGGTCTTTAGTAAATATTTATTGCATTTTCTCCATTCTTTTTCCAAGATCGTGGATCATCTTCACTATCATTATTCAGAATTCTTTTTGCTGGGAGGTTGCCTACCTCCACTTCATTCAGTTGTTTTTCCAGAATTTTATCTTGTCTCTTCATCTGGGACATAATCTCTGCCTTTTCATATTGATTAACTTTCTGTGATGTGGTTTTCAGTCTGGCAGCCACAGGATTATAGCTCTTGTTTCTTTTGTCTGCCCACCAGCAGATGAGGCTAAGAGGTTTGTGTAAGCTTCACGATAGGAGAAAATGCTAGTGAGAAAACTGGGTCTTGCTCTGGTGGGGAGGGCTATGCTCAGTAAAACTTCAACCTGATTGTCTGCTGATGGCTGGGGCTGTGGTCCCTCTCTGTTAGCTGTTTCACCTGAAGCAACCCAGCCCAGGAGTCTACAGGCTCCCCATGGTAGGGTTAATAGCAACCTCCCTCCAAGAGGGCTCACACAAGGGGCACCTCCCAAGACTGCTGTTCTCAGTGCCCCCATCTCTGCAGTGAGCCACTGCAGAGCCACACCTCCACAGGAACCCTCCAACATTAGCAGGTAGTGTTGGCTCAGTCTCCTGTGGGGTCACTGATCTTTTTCCCTGGGTCTTGGTACACACAAGATTTTGTGTGTGGGCAGCTATCTTAGGACCAAGAGGATAAAGAGAATCAGAGAGATACTAGCCCTCAACCCGATACTGTGGAGCAGTAGGAGAAACCTTAGAAACTGCTACTGACGAATTCCATACTAAATACATTTCCATGTTATTATAGTTTAATGGGGCTTCCCTGGGTGGCTCAGATGGAAAAGAATCTGCCTGCAACGTCAGAGAGCTGAGTTTGATCCCTGGGCTGGGAAGATTCCCTGGAGAAGGGAATGGCAACCCACTCTAGCATTCTTGCCTGGAGAATTCCATGGACAGAGGAGCCTGGTGGGCTACAGTCCATGGGTCGTAAAGAGTTGGACATGACTTAGCAACTAACACTTTCACTTTTCACTTTCATAGTTTATTGCTGTTCTGTGGATTTTTCATGATGGAGCTGAGGACACCTATAGAATGAGTACATACAAATGACTAGCAACTACTGCCCTTCTTGTATCCATGTCCATTCAGTTACCCAGTAATTTTTAGGCCTTCTTCCTCTGACTCTGAGACTGACCATGTAACTTGCTGTAGCCAACAGGATGTAAGCAAACATGATTCAAGATCTGGAGATAAGAATTTGCCCTCCTTTGCTACACCTGTCACTGCCATTGAACAGCACATACATGCACACACATACACATCTACAAAGAGGAAATTTTTTTCCCACTATTCAAAACCACTATTCAACTCAGCAAAAAATTCATTCAAGTCACTGATGAACATGCGAAGTTCTGACCTCCTTCTTTGTTGTTTCATTTTCACCTTACTTGTTCATATAAAAAATTATAAACCAACAGTCATGTCACAACTATACTTATTCATCATTTGCAACCATAGTTGCACTACAGGATGTAAGAGTTTAAGGGGAAAAAAAGACAAAATTATTCTCTGAGATATAATTGGCTATGTGAATTTATAATAAAAGGTATTTTACATTTTATTATTTGTAAATTATATGCCACACCTTTTATATCATAAAATTGACAATACTTTTTTTCCAAAGAGGTGGGTGTTAAACATTTACCAATACACTACTGAGTAGGATATAACATGCCTCCTTGTCCTCTGAACTCCAAAAGGCTGAGACAGAAAAGAGACTTTTCTATTTTTCCATCATACAAAAAGATAATAAATTATTTTCCCCAAGAAAATGCTGCTCAGCTCTATAGGAAAAGTATGACATCATCAGCCAAAGTAGGTTTCAACTTCCTTAGAAACATGCAGGTAAAGCTAGAATAATGGTGGGAAGTAGGGTAAGGAGGGGGATTTACAAACACAAGGACTTTTTATTCTCATTCATCCCCAGGAGTGGGTAATTTTTAAAATTTATTATTATAACCACATTTATTGAAATGTTTGCATCAATTAGAAATAGGAACCAGTTAACTATTTCTTAGATGAGCCTCATTTCTGAAGATCCATGAGGGTGTCAACAACTTAGGTCAACAGCTAAAAAATGATATTAGTTGGTACAGTGATTAAATTCTTTTCATTTCTATGAAATCATCAAAGAACAACCTACAGTACTAAAAAAAAGTTAAAGATAAATATACGGAGAAATAAATGTTTCTGATTTCCTGAGTTTTTTCATAACCTTTACTTTCTATTGCTAAAATATGTGCATGAAAATAAGATTAAGGAACCTAGCAGTTTATTTCCTCCTACCATTTTCCTCTCAAAGTCATGTTAGGAACAGAGTGTGGGAGGTGTGCAGGATAGATCTGCAGGCTGAGGAAAAACCATCTCCTATTAGAAAAAAAAGGGGACAGAGGAACAACCGTTTGGAAGAGGAAAAGACATAGAAAAAGAAACAAGACAGTCATTTCTTAACACAGAGATAAAGGGGAAAAGTGGAAAAAGCAAACGGATGTTGTGAAGAAAGATTATGAAAGGACAGAGCCAAGGAATGTGAATGACAATATACAAAAACTAGGAGGCATATAAAAGCAGCAGAAAGAAAAAGAAAGAAGGAAACAATCACGATGAAACCAATTTTAACAGAGCTACGGAGAAACTTTTACATATGACATCATTCATCTCTAGCTTACTGTGCTTGCCAAACCTTCTCCTTCAATTTAAATAGCCAGCCATCTTCTCCACGTCTGGGGCACTCAGGTCTTTGGGTGGCTAATTGGATTGTAACTATAAATGAAGTCAGCACTCTGTGTCTTAGGTTGGTGTTCACATGGTACTCTCTCATACTCTATTAGAGTCTATTTTTGGTGTCCTGATCTCTTGAATATTCTTGAGCTGGTAGACACTTGCCTTTTTTGGCCAGACAGGATTCATTCTTTGGTCTTTCAGTATACCTACATTTCCTGCTTCCCTTGGGATATGTCTTTTTTCCCCTTCTCTTTTATACCAACAACTTCCTTTTCTCTCTTCACCCTAGGTAAAGCCACCATAATGTGGTTCATGGGTATCTTTAGTTTGCATGTATATGTACATGTTTTGATTTACATAAATAGGACTATACAGAATTTTTTTTTTTTTTTTGCTTTTGAGATGTATCCACGTTGCACATCAAATCCACAATATCCACTTGCTGCAAATGTTCCTTGATGTCCACGAAAATCTATTTATCCACTTTTCTGGTGATGACACCCCTACATCTAAACTCACTGCCTCTACAAACAATGGAGTAATAAATATGCTGATTCAGGCCTCCTCATTTACCAGTGCAAGAATTTTTTTGAGGATGTGTGTATCCAAAATGCTGAATTATGATACTTGTTATTTTGACTGAATAGTAGCAGACTGCTCTCTAGGATGGAGAAGGCGATGGCACCCCACTCCAGTACGCTTGCCTGGAAAATCCCATGGACAGAGGAGCCCGGTAGGCTGCAGTCCATGGGGTTGCTGAGAGTCAGAGACGACTGAGCAACTTCACTTTCATTTTTCACTTTCATGCACTGGAGAAGGAAATGGCAACCCACTCCATTGTTCTTGCCTGGAGAATCCCAGGGACGGAGGAGCCTGGTGGGCTGCCGTCTATGGGGTTGCACAGAGTCAGACATGACTGAAGCGACTTAGCAGCAGCAGCAGCTCTCTAGGATAGTTGTACCAGTCTACATTTTCACCAGCAGTATCTGAGGCTTCCTCACTATTCAAATCTTCAATACCTGGCATTATCCAACTTCAATGTTTCTGTACTTTAGTAGTGAAAGATGATATCTCATAGTTTTGTTTAAGAGGGCCCGCCTCCCTCTCTAAAATCTCTTAAAAATTGTGTTCAATTCAGTTGATAATTTTAGCTTTCATACTTAGGTCTTTCACCTACTTGGAAAAGGTACATCTTTTGTATGTGGTATTAAAAAGCATTAGGTTTCTTTTTATAATGTTGTGAGCCAATTTTCCCAAGGTCATCTATTAAACAATCTATCTGTTCCCCAATGATTTGCAATGTTTTACCACATAAAAAAACTTTTCCATATATATCAGTTTATTTCTGAGCTCTCCATTCAATCCCTTCAGTCTTTTTGTCTATTCTTGTATCAAAAAAAAAAAAAAATTCAACTATGACTTTCTACTATGTCTTAATATTTGATGGCCAAATCTCTCTATCCTCTTCTTAAGGTTAATTCAGTTATTTCTGGAATTCTATTCTCTCTAAATATTTTTAATAAAATTAATATTTTTAATCCAATTGAAATTGAGATCAAGATTAATTTTGGCAGATTTGACATGTTTATAGTATTAAATTTTATCATCCCAAGAGTATGGACAATCTCTTTTCATACACATCACCTACTATGTTTTCTATTTAACATTTCTCATGAAAGTCTTGTATAAATTCAGTTGTTAATCCCCAGATATTTACTACTTTGTATTGCTGTTTTTACATTGTAATTTTTAGTGATTATTCTTCACAGAGAGTATAGTAGTGATTTCTAAAAGTTAATCTTGCATCTAGGACCTTGGTTAACTCTTTTAATACTTCCAATAGTTTGCCTGTTAATTTTTTTTTTTAAGGTAGATGGCTAGCTCATCTGCAAATAATGTGTCTTTTCTCTCATTTCAATACTTCCATTTCTTTAAGTGTTGTTCTTTACCATTAACCTTTACACAACCCAAAATATATACTAAATTTTTCCATGAAATATAATCATTTCTGTAGTTTTTGATATATAACATTTACCAAACTAAGAAAGTACCCTTCTAAGCCTTTAGTCCCAAGATATATTTTTCATAAACAGGTAGTGAACCTTATCAAATGCTTTCTTGGGATCAATAAAGATGATTACTTGACTTTATTTCTCCTTTGATCTAACAGTATGATAAATTGTTCTCACATTTTTTAATATCAAGTATCAAGTCTTACTTGATCATGCTGCATTACTTGTATTATACCACAGGATATGCTTAGCCAAAGTTTTACTTTGTGCGGATTGTGGTATCTATAGTCATACAAGAAACAGGCCTATAGTGATTTTTTTTTTCCTGTTATGCTCATGGGGCTTTAGGTTTAAAATTATACTAGAGTTACTTAAATTAGCTGGTAACTTTTTCTCATTTTCAATTTCTAGAGCAACTTTTAAGAACAATAATTAGTGTTCTTTAAAAGTTGGGTCCAATTAACATAAACTCATCCATCCTAGGTTATGCGTTCTTAATAGTTAACTGATCAATTTGAGCCCTTTATTGTATCTTGTACTAATTTGAGCATTTTATACCTTTCCAGACAGAGGATGAGATGGTTGGATGGCATTATCAACTTAATGGACATGAGTTTGAGCAAACTCTGGGAGATAGTAAAGGACAGAGAAGCCTGATGTGCTTCAGTCCATGGGGTTGCAAAGAGTCAGACACGACTGAGCAACTGAACAATAACTCTATCTTTCTAGAAATAGATTAACTTCATCTTAGTTTACAAATCACACACTGTTCCTTGGAGAATTAACTCTTCCCCTGCTCTAAAGGCAGACCATGTATTTTAAAGCTACCAATCAGCAAAAATGTTACCTTTGCCAGAGTGAGTAGTCAGGATTAGCTGTATTACCTTAACTGGCCCAGAGAGAAAACTCAGAACTTTTCTGTGAAGAGGAATAAACAAAGCTCTTCATTGCCTGGCTTCACAGCATAATATGAGGTATGGAATCATAATGGGAGAGGATGGGTTTTAGAGACTCGCCGCATAGGTTTGACCCAAATGTGAGCCAACAAAGACAAGAGATAAGCCTTGGTGAGGCTGAGTGCTGGATAAAAGCAAATCTATCCCCAGTCAGTGTAGTTTAGTGTGTCAAGAGACCCTCAAGAAAACATTTCTCAGTTTCTGACATTTGCAGTCATACAATTCCTAAACTTTTGGTCCTAATACTTTGGCCTGTAAACTCATGCCCCTGAAAATGCTGCCTAAGGGCAACTGTTGACTCTGTAGCCTCTAGTGTGATATTCTGAGCCCACAGTCTCTGCTTGCTCTCGGCTATGCCCAACAGAGCCCTCTGAAGTAGAAGCCTTGATCTCACTTTCAGAACTCAGCTTTCTTTTACACTCTGAACAACCAAGCTCTCTTTCCACCAGACCACCACAGCCCCAGTGCCCAGGTCACAGCGTCAGATAAAATAGAGATTTACCAATTATCACACACACTTATCACTCAGTTTTCCTAGATAGTCCCCAATTGTGACTTTACAGTTTCATAAGCCTAATGAGAAAGAAAGAAAAACATATTCACATATAGTCATATCTATATCTATAGTGGTTATACATATGTATTTTTTTTCCTCTAGTAAGTTCTGGCACTCTCAATATCCCTATTGAGTTTCCAGAACATATGATATCATTTCAAAGACATATGACAGAGAAACAATGTTTAGATTTCTAAAAGTGACACAAACTGAATTTTAACTGTAACAAACTGTTGTACCAAGCTATGTTTAAAAACTTTACATTTAGAAACAATGACACATGCTGCCAAAGTCTGTTTGAAGTGTTCTTTCCCTGTAATATGTATAAAGACTTTCTGTTTTTAAATCAAAATTTACTCAGTAACAAAGGTATACCCAATATTTTGATGATTTGGGGACAGAGGTAAAGAAGAATTTGAAAAGATGCACACAGCAGTTCATCTCTTACCAATCATGCTTTCAAGAATAAAAAGCAAGGTTAAATTTAAAAAAAACCCTCTAATACTAATAGTATAGATAGTTCTTTAGAACATTACTTTAAGGCAAGACAAAATTTCCACCAAAACTGCCGAGTTTGTCCTTTATTCTGACCCTGATGGAAATGAGTACTGATTTCAGGAACTACACTATTGGTCCCTCCTTCATTGCAGACTGAAGTCACCACCATGTAATCAGGAAGTCTGAGTTCCTGCAGACAAAGCTGTGAGCCTGAGCAGTGGCAAAACCACGAAAGACAGGAGACAAGGTATTTCAGAAACTACCTGAGAGACTCAGGAGTCATCATCAGGAACTGCCCTTTGAGTTAGCTGTTCGTGCGTTTCACATAAAGGGCAGAGTGGCTAAACCCAATTTCAATGCTTCTTTTAACTTGAATGCTCTCTGGTAAAACAGATGATTTGATTTTAAAGCCCTTTTGTCCTAGTCTATTAAGGTCATGTGGTTTAAGAACAATAGAAATTTATTTCTACAGTTCTAAGGACTGACAGTTCGAGATCAGGATGCCAGCATGATGGGGGAAGGTGACAGCTCTCTTCTATGTCACAGACTTCTCACAGTTTCCTCACATGATAGAAGAGGTTAGAGAGCTCTGTGAGGTCTCCTTTATAAGAGCTACTACTCTAACTCATTAGAGTTCCACCCTTATGACTTAGGCACCTCCCAAAGGCCTTGTCTCCTAACACTGTCATATTGGGCATTAGGATTTTAGCACATGGATTTTGGAGGGACAGAAACATTCAGACCATACCATCCTTATGTTATATAAACTTCGTGATTTTAATTTTCAATTCGTTTATCTTAAAAGACTTATCTTAAAAAGTAGTTAAAAGACTATAAGTAATTATAACTCTGAGTTTAAATAGTAAAAAAAAATAAAAAGATAGAGGCTAAATTAACATATAAAGAAAGCTGAGCGCCAAAGAATTGATGCTTTTGAACTGTGGTGTTGAAGCCTCCTGAGAGTCCCTTGGACTGCAAGGAGATCCAACCAGTCCATCCTAAAGGAGTTCAGTGCTGGGTGTTCATTGGAAGGACTGACGTTGAAGCTGAAACTCCAATACTTTGGCCACCTGATGCGAAGAGCTGACTCATTGGAAAAGACCCTGATGCTGGGAAAGACTGAGGGCAGGAGGAGAAGGGGACAACAGAGGATAAGATGGTTGGATGGCATCACTGACTCAATGGACATGAGTTTGGGTCAATTCCGGGAGTTGGTGATGGAGACAGAGGCCTGGCATGCTGGGGTTCATGGGGTCGCGAAGACTTGGACATGACTGAGTGACTGAACTGAACTGAAATTAACCTATTGTGCATGAGTCTTAATAAAGATCATCAGAGCTAACATGTCCAACTGCTAGCCAACTGCAACAACTCCATACCCTTAGAGACTGAATAACTGAAGTCTGTTAGCTATTTCACCATTCTTAAGTTCTAATTCAGTGCCTGGGCATACAGACAAGCATCACACTAGAACCTAAGCATTCTGGGATGAAAGATATTTCCTGCTTCCAAGGAGCTCACAGTCTAGTGAGAGAGTTGGCAAACCAAGCAGTAGTTATACAATGATAAAGCTAAATGCAGAGATGCAGAGCCAGCCCACCTAAAGGCTACAAAGCAGAAGTGTCATCTCAGCTCAGTTTTGAGGTATGAGGCATCACTGGGCAAAGAGAGAGGCGTATGTGAAAATACACAGTATTTCTAGAGAATGATGTATGGCTGTAACAAATCCTACTTCAGGAAAACAGCAAGAAAGGTAGGCAAGGAGAAGTCCTTGATCATTACAATAAGCACATTTTGTTTCAGTGTGAGTACAAAAGAGTTTAATTTTTTTCCAACAGAAACATATGTCATCCTAAGTAAGGGATTCCATGGACTGCTATAGAAGCTGCAGCAGCTGTGATCCAAACTGCAATTGCTCACAGCCATCCAAGGGCAGAGCAATGAAAACACAGTCAAGGGCGGCAGCTCTGATCAGGAGGGTGCAGTGTGCTTAAGGAAAAGGCAGGGACAGGACAACCGTCACATCTGAGGGTTGACCCATCAGGTCGATCACGTTGATTATCTCCGAAATTGTGAACACAGGAGGAAGAATTAAGGGAGAAGACGAAAAACTGTTCTTGGAAGTAGGAAAAGCCAGGATGCAAGCTTTGCTTCCTGGGTGTGCCTCTCTTTCTGACTGCACTGCTCAGAAGCTAGCAATTTTCGGCCAAAATTATAGTTTCCTGCGGGATAAATAAAAATCTCTTCTTACCAAAGTGGGGCGGGGGTCGGGAAGAAAGCATGGAAAGGATAAAGAGAAAAAAGAAGATACTTCGATGAGCAGAATGAACAATGTGGAAGAAGAGGGAAATGATATCCACAGAAAGTGGAAAGAAAATCATTAGCATCAGCGAGAGTGAACCAAACCTTTGCAGCTGTGCAAGGTTGGACTGCAGGGTGGCTACAGTGAGACCAGCAAGGGGACTTCCCTACCGGTCCAGTGGTTAAGACACGGTGCTTCCACGGCAGGGGCCACAGGATAGGTCCCTGGTTGCGGATACTAAGATCCTGCAGGCCTTGTAGAGGTGGCAAAAACATAATCTAATAATAATAATAAATACAGTGAGACCAGCAAGGGGACTTCCTGGTGGTGCAGTGGTTAAGACTAAGAGTATCCACTTAAGGGGACAGGGATTGATCCTAAGATCGGGGATTCTAAGATCCTGTAGTACACGGACAAGTGGCCAAAATATAAAACAGTAATAACACACAGTAAGACCAGAAAGCCACGAAAGGAAAACTTTCAGAGAAGGCTTGGCAGTTCAGCAGGTCACAGACCTCGGGCACGTTTGTTAACAAAAGCGTGTTCTCTCCCCGAGGGAACCGAGGCAACCAAGGGTCAGCAGGACTTACTTAACTCCTTTTTCCACAGATGGCTGATAGTTAGCAAATACTGATACATAACTGGAGAAGTTTAATTGCAATATCAGTAATCACTTATCTGCAAAGAAATTCCTCAACTGAACTTCAGAGCACAAGACGTCAATTCCACCAAGGTGTTGGGTGTAGTCCACACTTTTTTTTTTTTGACCAATATTTAAAAATTGGGAGGTTTTGCATCATTTCTGATTTCAAAAATTAGAAGATCTTGATATGAGGCCCACCCTCCCCTCTGACATCCAGAGTTGGGACTAAGTAAAAGCCTCCCTCTTCAGATGGAAAACTTGCTAATTTTGGAAACCTGGTCTATTGCTCTTGAAGAAATGGATCTTCTTTTATTTTCCATACTGTAATCATATTCCTTCGAGCACATTCACTTCCAGTAGAAATACATTTTAAATACTACTTTTACAAACTGTCAACTTATAAACTTTCATATATAAGAATAAAGCTGGGTTCCAGAGAAAAAACATCCCAAAATTTTACAGATGGTGTTCATTAGTATTATGTGGTCTTTTGATCTTAACCATCACAGGGTTCTCTAGTCTAAGGAGACTGACGTAAACGTGTTGGGTTCTGTGGGCTCCATGGGCTGGGTTTTGTGAGCATGCAATATCGAGACTATATGCAAAGGCAGTGAGTGTGGGAGATGCTAGTGAGATGATTGCATGCTATCAGGAAGCAAGCAAAAGAGGAGGAAAAAAATGAAAAAGGAGAGTACTAGCTGGGACTATGCAAGTGCACATGGAATTCATCGGGAAGAACACGTGAATCACTTGGTGTGTGAAAACTACCGGGCCCTGGAAAGGACGGTAATTACAAAATAGCTAACTTTCTATTATTATACAGGCAAGCTCAATCAATAAACAGGTCATACTGCTAAAATGTGTTAAGCATTGTCACACTTTAGGTAACTTTAAACACTGTCCTAACACAAATTTAAAAATATAAACATTCCAGAAGCCACTTCACACAAGGAAGAAACTGCAATCTTAGCTCTCTGCATTTTGGCAGCAGTCTGAAGGTTATGCAATTTAGTGATACTCAGAATAAGCACAAAAGAGAGGGCTTCTATTAAAATGTATAACATTGTCCTTTGATGCAGGAAATATGAGAACCCACCAAGGACACAGGAAACATCCTAAGAGCCACAGGCACAGTGTTAGAAACTGGTATTGTCTGCAGTTAGGTGCCAACCTTATGTAAATGAAAAGCTGAAACATTATGGCAAAACTCACGAAGGGAAAACTCTCACAGAGGCACTCACGCAGACAAGTTCTGTACATATATTTTCTCTGTGACGAAGACACTACCTATTAGTGTGGCAAAACATTTTCTATTTATAAAAATTAATTTCAGCTTTTTCAAATTCAGGGTAACGGTCAAAAGTTAAAATACTCTGGCTGAACAGACCCTTGACTAAACACATGCAAAGGCTTTAGAAATATAGACCTCCCCAATGTTATTCAATAAGAGACTACTGTGTCCAGTTAATGGTCAAGAATCATTGTTTACTATTTTTGTATGATAGCGGTTCTCAACAGCTCTCTTATTTTCCTTTTAATAGGCACCATTCCACTCAGACAACCCCCAATGCCCTCTTTCTTCATAGTGGAGAAACTGTTCTGTATTCCACGTTGCAGAGTTGCCAATAAGACAGCACACACCACTGACTCCTGATCACAACAGTGGTGCATTAGAACAGCTTCTGAATCCCCAAATCACTATAAAGGTGCACTCAAGTCTCACGATCTGGAATCTTCTCACCTTAACCAACACTAAGCATGCTAGTTAATATGCATACAAGTGAATTATTTGTTGATTACCACCTTGTAGCTCCATTCTACCGGCCTTACAGTGTAAACCATTCCACTTTGTTCTTCAGCCTTTCTAGATTCTTTGTAACACAGATATCTACCCTAACAACTGGTAGCTTGTATTTATTCAGTTACACAATAAAAGTTCATCCTAACAAAGTGCATGTAGATTTGGTGGCCTTAGGCATACCTTGGTTGGCTAAATTTCCTGAAGTTCTACTTTTAATTTCAAGCAACCAGTATTGAAATATTTCTAACATAAAGAACATGCTTCCTCACCTACAAAGGATATTTTGTTGAATGTAACAAATTTTGAACATTTTGAAGCCATCATAATAAACATCAGTCATTAATGGAAACAACACAGTTCAGTTCAGTTACTCAGGTGTGTCTGACTCTTTGTGACCCCAATGACTGCAAAATGGACTGCAGCAAGCCAGGCTTCCCGGTCCATCACCAACTCCCGGAGCTTACTCAAACTCATGTGCATCAAGTCAGTGATGACATCCAACAATCTCATCCTCTGTCGTCCCCTTCTCCTCCCGCCTTCAATCTTTCCTAGCATCAGGGTCTTTTCCAAAGAGTCAGTTCTTCTCATCAGGTGGCGAAAGTACTAGAGCTTCAGCTTCAGCATCAGTCCTTCCAATGAATATTCAGAACTGATTTCCTTTAGGATGGACTGGTTGGATCTCCTTCCTGTCCAAGGGACACTCAAGAGGCTTCCACAACACGACAATTCAAAATCATCAATTATTCAGTGCTCAGCTTTTGTTATACTCCAACTCTACATCCATACATGCTGCTGCTGTTGCCAAGTCGCTTCAGTCATGTCCGACTCTGTGCGACCCCAAAGATGGCAGCCCACCAGGCTCCCCTGTCCCTGGAATTCTCCAGGCAAGAACACTGGAGTGGGTTGCCATTTCCTTCTCTAAAGAATGAAAGTGAAAAGGGAAAGTGAAGTCACTCAGTCCTGTCCGACTCTTAGTGACCCCATGGACTGCAGGCTACCAGGCTCCTCCACCCATGGGATTTTCCAGGCAAGAGTACTGAAGTGGATTGCCATTGCCTTCTCTGCATCCATACATGACTACTGGAAAAACCATAGTTTTGACTAGACGAGCCTTTGTTGGCAAAGTAATGTCTCTGTTTTACAATATGCTGTCAAGGTTGGTCATAGCTTTTCTTCCAAGAAGCGAGCATCTTTTAATTTCATGGCTGCAGTCACCTTCTGCAGTGATTTTGGAGCCCCCCAAAATAAAGTTTCTCACTGTTTCCATTGTTTCCCCATCTATTTGCCATGAAGTGATGGGACTAGATGCCATGATCTTAGTTTTCTGAATGTTGAGTTTTAACCCAACTTATTCACTCTCCTCTTTCACTTTCATCAAGAGGCTCTTTAGTTCTTCACTTTCAGTCATAAAGGTGCTGCCATCTGCATACCTGAGGTTATTGATATTTCTTCCAGCAATCTTGATTCCAGCTTCTACTTCATCCTGCCCAACATTTCCCATGATGTACTCTGCAAATAAGTTAAATAAGCAGAGTGACAATATACAGCCTGACACACTCCTTTCCCAGTCTGAAACCAGTCTGCTGTTCCATGTCCAGTTCTAACTGTTGCTTCTTGACCTGCATACAGATTTCTCAGGAGACAGCTAAGGTAGTCTGGTATTACCAGCTCTTTAAGAATTTTCCAGTTTGCTGTGATCCACACAGTCAAAGACTCTGGTGTAGTCAATAAAGCAGAAGTAGATGTTTTTCTGGAAGTCTTTTGCTTTTTTGATGATCCAACGGATGTTAGCAATTTGATCTCTGGTTCCTCTGCCTTTTCTAAAACCAGCTTGAACATCTGGAAGTTCACAGTTCACATACTGGTAAAGCCTGGCTTGGAGAATTTTGAGCATTACTTTGCTAGTGTTTGACATGAGTGCAATTGCATAATAGTTTGAGCATTCTTTGGCAATGCCATTCTTTAGGACTGGAATGAAAACTGACCTTCTTTTCCAGTCCTGTGGCCACTGCTGAGTTTCCCAAAATTGCTGGCATATTGAGTGCAGCACTTTCACAGCATCATCTTTTAGGATTTGAAATAGCTCAACTGGAATTTCATCACCCCCACTAGATTTTTTTTTTTCCAGTAACGCTTCCTAAGGCCACTTGACTTTGCATTCCAGGGTGTCTGGCTCTAGGTGAGTGACCACACCATCGTGGTTATCTGGATCATGAACATCTTTTTTGTACAGTTCTTCTGTGTATTCTTGCCACCTCTTCTTAATATCTTCTGCTTCTGTTAGGTCCATATTGTTTCTGTCCTTTCTCATGCCCATCTTTGCATGAAATGTTCCCTTGGTGTTGCTAATTTTCTTGGAGAAATCTCTAGTCTTTCCCATTGTATGTTTTCCTCTATTTCTTTGCATTGATCACTGAAGAAGGCTTTCTTACCTCTCCTTGCTATTCTCTGGAACTCTGCATTCAAATGGGTATATATTTCCTTTTCTCCTTTGCCTTTAGCTTCTCTTCTTTTCTCAGCATTTTGTAAGCCCTCCTCAGACAGCCATTTTGCCTTTTTGCATTTCTTTTTCTTGGGGATGGTATTGATCACTGCCTCCTATACAATGTCACGAACCTCCATCCACAGTTCTTCAGGCACTCTGTCTATCAGATCTAATCTCTTGATTCTATTTGTCACTTCCACTGTATAATTGTAAGAGATTTTATATAGGTCATACCTGAATGGTCTAGTGGTTTTCCCTACTTTCTTCAATTTAAGTCTGAATTTGGCAATAAGGAGTTCATGATCTGAGCCACAATCAGCTCCCAGTCTTGTTTTTGTTGACTGTATATAGCTTCTCTGTCTATGGCTGCAAAGAATATAATCAGTCTAACTTTGGTATTGATCATCTGGTGATCTCCATGTATAGAGTCTTCTCTTGTGTTGTTGGAAGAGGGTGTTTGCTATGACCAGTGCTTTCTCTAAGGAAAACTCTGTTAGCCTTTGCCATGCTTCCTTCTGTGCTCCAAGGCCAAAATTGCCTGTTACTCCAGGTATCTATGGACTTCCTACTTTTGCATTCCAGTCCCCTATAATGAAAAAGACATCTTTTTTGGGTGTTAGTTCTAGAAGCTCTTGTAGGTCCTCAAAGAACCATTCAACTTCAGCTTCTTCAGCATCATTGGTTGGGGCATAAGACTTAGATTACTGTGATACTGAATGTTTTGCCATGGAAATGAACAGAGATCATTCTGTTGTTTTTGAGATTGCACCAAGTACTGCATTTTGGACTCTTTTGTTGACTATGAGGGTTACTCCATTTCTTCTAAGGGATTCTTGCCCACAGTAGTAGATATAATGGTCATCTGAGTTAAATTCACCCATTCCAGTCCATTTTAGTTCACTGATTCCTAAAGTGTTCACTCTTTCCATCTCCTATTGGACCACTTCCAATTTACCTTGATTCATGGACCTAACTGGAGAAGGAAATGGCAACCCACTCCAGTATCCTTGCCTAGAGAATCCTGTGGACAGAGGAGCCTGGTGGGCTGCTGCCCATAGGGTTGCACAGAGTCGGGCATGACTGAAGTGACTTAGCATGCATGCAGGCATTGGAGAGGGAAAGACAATCCACTCCATTATTCTTGCCTGGAGATTCCTGGGGACAGAGGAGCCTGATGGGCTGCCGTCTATGGGGTCGCACAGAGTCAGACATGAGTGAAGCGACTTAGCAGAGCAGCAGCATGGACCTAACATTCCAGGTTCCTATGCAATACTGTTCTTTACAGCATTGGACTTAACTTCCATCACCAGTCACATCCACAACTGGGTGCAGTTTTTGCTTTGGCTCCATCTCTTCATTCTTTCTGGGGTCATTCCTCCACTCTTCTCCAGTAGTATATTGGGCACCTACTGACCTGGGGAGTTCATCTTTCCGTGTCCTATCCTTTTGCCTTTTCATAGTGTCCATGGGGTTCTCAAGGCAAGAATGTAGAAGTGGTTTGCCATTCCGTTCTCCAGTGGACCACATTCTGTCAGAACTCTCCACCATGACTGATGACATTTAAGATGGTGGAGTAAAAGGACATGCGCTTATCTTCTCCCATGAGAACTCCAAAATTACAACTCACTGCTGAACAACTGTCGACAGGAGAATGTTGGAACCCACCAAAAAAATATACCCCACATCCAAGGGCAAAAGAGAAGCCCCAGCAAGACAGTAGGAGGGGTGAAATTGCGATTAGAATCAAGCCCCATACCCAGCTTAGATGCTTGAAGGGCTCAAACAAAACCTTGTGCGCACCTGGAGACTCCACAGAGACTAAGCCAGACCTGCCTTTGAGTGTGGAAGCAACACAATAGAGAGCATCAAAGTCAGAAGCATTTTAAAGTCCTGGGCTCACTGCTCAAATTTATCAGGTTACTGAGGACTGCCTGACCATTGGACTCCTTATGCACAAAATGGGAATGGGAAAAAGAACACATTTCTCATATTATTGTGGGGATGACTGAACAGATAATTAAGAGCACTCATGAAACACACACCTGCATCATTCCTCTAGAAACGGGAATGCTCCCAAAATCTGCTGAGACAGGTGAAACTTCTGCCTCGAGTCTCATAGTTCCAGACCAGGACAGGGAGTTCTCATGCTTGACTTGATCATTATTGTCTATGTGCCTGTGCTATGCAGGCTGATTAGTTTCCTGTGATTGTGGTTTTCATTCTGTCTGCCCTCTGATGGATAAGGATAAGAGGCTTATGGAAGCTTCCTGATGGGAGAGAGTGACTGAAGGGGAAACTGGGGCTTGTTCTGATGGGCAGGGCCACGCTCAGTAAATCTTTAATCCAGTTTTCTGTTGATGGGTAGGCTGTGTTCTCTCCCTGTTGTCTAACCTGAGGATAAAGATCCCTCTAGTCAAAGCTATGGTTTTTCCAGTAGTCATGTATGGATGTGAGAGTTGGACTATAAAGCTGAATGCCAAAGAATTGATGCTTTTGAACTGTGGTGTTGTGGAATACTCTTGAGAGTCCCTTGGACTGCAAGGAGATCCAACCAGTCCATCTTAAAGGAAATCAGTCCTAAATATTCATTGGAAGGACTGATGCTGAAGCTGAAACTCCAATACTTTGGCCACCTGATGCGAAGAGCTGACTCGTTGGAAAAGACCCTGATGCTGGGAAAGATTGAGGGCAGGAGGAGAAGGAGACAACAGAGGATGAGATGGCTGGATGGCATTACCGACTCAATGGACATGAGTCTGAGGAAGCTCCAGGAGTTGGTGATGGACAGGGAAGGCTGGCATGCTGCAGTCCATGGGGTTGCAGAGAGTCGGACACAACGGAGCGACTGAACTGATGTAGGCTGAAGCTATCACTGCTATCATTATGTTAGCCAGTGATCTAACAAATGAAGAAAACGGGATACAGGACACAACAAATAAAAGGAACCTTCCAATATAAAACAGAAAGGAGTTCTGCTCCTTTCTCTTGTAAGTAGAGAAATGGGTTTCCCAAAATAAAGAGCTTCCTACATGGAGATGGGGGGAAGAAGCGGTGCTACAAACTGATTTATACCACCTGGGCCCATCAAAACTGTCCAGTTCTTTTGATAAACATTAGGTGTATCCTGGAATAATCAGCAAGACGTTTTTGCAATGAACCTGGCTGCAAGTTCAAATAAGCATTAGCAGACAGACATAACACCACCATGCCACCTGTTGCTTTGACTCTTAAACTCCCCTCTTTGACTTTTTAGGCACTCCAACCAGCACTCTGCATGAAAGACTCACCATTCCCGGAGGATCAGCTAATCTAGTCAAATCAGGAGGCAGAATGCTCCTCTGAGTGAAAACACTGAGTTCTCAATTCAGGGGTTTATTCTGCAGATGTTAGCTGTTTCACTTGCAAGATTCTAATACTCTGTCCAAGCAAAGGATGGAGATATCTGTATAACGCCTAACGAACCACATTCATCTCACTAATGGAGAATTACTTCTACCATTCATTTCATTCATTAATTTTGTGGTTCATACTTACCACGCAGTATCTGAAGTGTTCTTAATGACCACTTTAGATGGCAGACTCCCCCTAGGGTTCATCTTACATAACCAACCATGTCTACAGGGGAAGATAATTTGAGCACACACATGTATTACTGATTATTCTGAAATATATCAAAAGTAAATTATGATTAGTAACAAGAAGAATGAAGGGGTTTGATTGTTGTTAAGTTTGTGTTCCTGGTGGAAGAAGGATTGGAGAATAAAAGGCAGAAGCTTCAAAGACAGGAAACATAGATCCTGTAGCTGTGGGTGGTGCACCAGGAGCTTCTATAGATGTTTAAGGGACTGGTGATTTGGTTTGTACCTCATGGGAGGAGCCACAATAAAAAAAATCAATGGACTGGGAACCAAGCAGCAAAAACCTCCCTTTTCCCTGTTATTCTTCCTGCTAACGAGTATGTACACAGTAGAGAACTGACTGCAGCAGCTCCTGCTCTAGTTAGAACATACCGTCTGCTGGGTTTTGGCTCTCTCTGGATCCCAAAGCAATCCAGGAAACCTGAATTACCCTTGCCCTCCAATAATATTGTTGATTTCAATCTCCTTTAAATGTATAAATTAGGATAGTCTGTATAGTTTCTTTGTCAACAGGTAGACAGATAAACTGATTTTGTTTTACAATGATACTTCAGTCATTCTACAGAAAAGAATCACCCAGGAACTTTCAAAATTAGACTTGCCATCCACAGACATACTGAATCGGAATCTCTGTGGTGGGACCCAAGCATGGGTATGGTGGGGGTTAAAGAAAGTTGTTACTATTTGGATCAGGGCTTCCCTGGGGCTCAGTGGTAAAGAACCTGCCTGCAATGTTGAACACACAGGAGACGCAGGTTCAACTGCTGAGTCAGGAAGATGGTCTGGAGGAGGAAATGGCAACACACTCCAGTATTTTTGCCTGGAAAGAGTCCCATGGACAGAGGAGCCGGGTGGGCTACAGTCCAGGGTTGCAAAGAGTCAGACACAACTGAATGACTAAGAATGCATGCTATTTGAGGCAGGTATACACCCTTGATAAAGAACCACTTGAGAGGTGCCAGTGCGCAATAATGATGAACTAGGTTTTCAAACCAATCTCCCTCCACCAGCAAAAAAAGAAAAAAAAAAATTCTTTAAAATGCTGGTCATTTTTGTTTAATAAATCACTTTAAAATCATCAAACAGGTGACAAGATAATAAGGAATTATCAGAACAATCTGATAATTACTGAAGGAAAAACAAGAACCCAGAGAGATAAGCTAGCATGGGAACAAAATTTTCCTTGAATGCAAACTTCAAAATTCCTATAGGTCTGAATTTTCTCTTAATGGGTTCACTAGTAGGTGTTTGAAGTCCCAAGTTGACACAGGGTGAGGCTTCTGATAGAAGACCACCCTGGAAGAAGAAAAAATAGATTCCCTAAGGAACCCCAGCTTAAGGGTACAGGTGAAATAGAACAGATTTACAGCAGTGATCAGCATTAGGAGGGTCATCCAAAGAAGCTCAAGCCTTGAACTTGGTGGTGCCAGACTCAAAGTGCCTCCAGAAGGTAGAAGCAAATACAGATTCTCTCTGGAGGAAGATGTCACAAGTAAATGTGACCATATTCAAATAAAGTACTTCTGCTGATCAAAAGATGTCAAGAAGAAGAAAAGACAAGCCACTGAGTGGATGGAAAAACTGTAATATACATAACAGACAAAGGACTAGAATTGGAATATAGACAGCCCTATACAAGATCCATACAGACACTTCACAAAAGAGGAAATCCAAATAGTGAACAAACACATGAAAAGGTGCTCAACCTCATCAATAACCATAGATTATTATAGTAAATCAAAAAAGCACAAATCACTAAAGTTCCTATAGTATGATTATGCTTACATAAAAGTCAAAACCAATTATGATCAAATAATATTGTTTAGATATGCACACACAGTGAGTGGCAAAATTCTAAAGAGAAAGGAAAAGAACTGGGGAGCAGGAAGCGATTATAACTGGGATGGGATACACAGGAGAGCTGGTAATGTTCTTTTTCCTGACCTGGTGATGACTGCCAGGATTTATGTTTACAGTAATCCTTTAAACCATATTTCCAGCCTTATATACTCTCTTGATCACATGTCATATTTCATAATGAAGCTATTTAAAAAGAAGAGGAAAGAGGAGTAATAACAAGAGGGAAGAAGAGAAGCACAAACAAGGAGAAGGAGGCAGAATTGGAGGTGGTAGAGAAGCAGAGGGAGAAGGAGGTGAAGAGGAAGAAGGTGACCACCAACTTAAATCCCGGGTTCTGTAAAACCAGTGACCATGTCTTCCCCTTTGAGTGCCCAAGTGTCAGATCAGTTCTTACCATACAGCCCCTTTCTGCAAACACTCTCTGCTGCCTCACTGTTCACTGTGCTCTGAATTCAGCTATTGTCCTCATTTTTGGTTCTCTTTGATAGCCTTCTCAATCAGCCAAAAACTATGACACAATGCATCCTACAAGGAGTATTCAAGGAGCAGAAATATGGGCAATATCGGCAGGATATCACAGGATGAGACTTACTATAATTTCAGCTTCATTTAATCTTACAGATATCATTCTTACAGGTATGATAAATACCTCCTCAGCTGCGGCTTTGCTTTCATGGATACTGTCCGTGAGTTTCACCGATGCTGAACAGTCCTGATAGAATGTATGATCATCAATGCTGTGTTCTCCAGATATACTATGACAGCAGGTCTGAATTTTCTCTCCTCAACCTCAGCAGGAGTATTCCCACAGACTTTTTTTTTTTAATAACTTTAAAAAATGCAGTTGGGAAAAATGTAGTCAGTAAACATAACTCATGCCTTCTCACAGATTTTTAGATAACATTTTAGGGGCCAAACAAAGTGATTCTTTTAAATGAGGAATTTAGTTCAAAATTTAAGATCATAGATTTTGGGGGAAAGGAAGAAATATGTCTAAGTATTTATTCAACATACTCCTTATTCTTAGGGGACACTTTGGTATCACTCAATGCTCTGGACTTAAAAATTAACTAATCATTCTGTGGCTTTTTTGAGGGAGAAATTCTACTTAAGGTTAGGAATTTGTTCCTTCTTCCAGCTGAATCAGGTCTTATTTAAAATACACTGTCCAAAAAGGAATGGTTTGTATTCCATGTCATGATTAAGTTTTTAAAAGTTACTTGTAGATAATTTTATATTATTCCTAATTGTAGTCCCCATCCCTTACCCTAAATCCTGATTTTCATGTTATAAGACTCTCCTCAATCTTTTCTGCCTTCAACAGAAAACCTGCCCAGATTTCCTGCTCCTCCTGAGCAACCTGTTCACTTTCTCCAACTCCAAGAGCATCCTCAAACCTATACAATAATACTACCAAATTCATCTCTGTGGAATGCTCATCCAGCTTGAAAACCTTCAGCAACAGTGAACCCAAACTTCAATGAGACAAAATCCATAATCTGAGTAACAGTGAGGATATTGTAATTATTTTTGTAAGTAGCCCCACCACCTGGCCCATGTGCATTTTTGAGCCATGCAAAACATCTTCAAGCTCTCAACCTCATGCAGATTGAGACAGATACACACACACACACACATGTATGTGTATATATACACACATACATACGTATATATATATATATACACACATACATATATATATATACACACACACATACATATATATACACACACACAGATAGATACATACATATATATACACACACACATACATACATACATATATATATATATATATATATGCTGCTGCTAAGTCGCTTCAGTTGTGTCCAACTCTGTGCGACCCCATAGACAGCAGCCCACTAGGCTCCCCTGTCCCTGGGATTCTCCAGGCAAGGACACTGGAGTTGATTGCCATGTCCTTCTCCAATGCATGAAAGTGAAAAGGGAAAGTGAAGTCGCTCAGTCGTGTCCGACTCCTAGTGACCCCATGGACTGAAGCCCACCAGGCACCTCGGTCCATGGGATTTTCCAGGCAAGAGTACTGGAGTGGGGTGCCATTGCCTTCTCCTATACATATATATATATATATATATATATAGAGAGAGAGAGAGAGGAAGGATTCTATCTTATCTTCAGGTTAAACATACTCCATTTTTTCAGCTGTTTTTCAAGCAACATGGTTTCAAGATCCATCACTGGACTGAAATCAATTTTGTCAATGTTATTTCCTAAATAAAATGAGCAAGCTCAACATGGTACGTCATACCTCCACCATGTTACTTTTAATGCAGACTGGAATCAACCCTATTTTTGTCAGCATTTTTATACTGTTATCTGAAGCTAAGCAAACCTTCAGAATTTCTCTTTTCCTCTTTCATATACACATTTGTATTTGTATAAGTGATCAATTTTAATAAAGTTATATCTATTTTACATTTATACATAATACAACCCCATAGTTGTTATATAACTAGTCATTATTAATAATAGTTATTATTAAACAACTTTTGAGTAGCTTGAAATAGGTGCCTTTATTCTTTTAAGCAAGAGGTAAATTAAGTTAGTATTTGATGAGTGCCTACTGTCTGTAACACAGAAAACTGTTTGTTATTTTAAAGATAAGGAAACAGAGGTACAAAATCACAAAAGTAACATGCCTTGGAATCAGCATTCAAACTTCATCTGACTCCTGACTGTGCTCTTACCTCCCTCTCTTTACTCCTCATTCCAGAACTTTAGATAAACAGAATTGACAAACAGGCCTTGAGTCTACCCAAGTCACTAATAACCTTGTGAATAGGGCAAAACCAAGAAGGAGTCTTGAAACAAGCTAGGAACCTCCCACAGGAAGACACACTGATCCATTCAACAGCAGTCCTTGATGGGCTAATTTCACAACTAGGAACTAAGCTAACCATTTCCAGGAAGTCCACACTTTTCCACCTACTTTGTAAGAATATCAAAAGAAATTTTGTAAAAACAATCCAGACTCACCACATACACAAAATTCCCTGCATCCCCAGTCAAATAACTGTTTGAAAAGAGGTGTCAACTGTTGAAAGATAAAGAAACTGTAGCAAAAATCCATTGAAACAGGACAATGTAAATCAACAAGTGGTGAGATGTTCACTGACAGGAGCTGGGGGCAAGACTTTTATAGGGAAGACAAGACTCTTATAGTGGAATTACGCCATTGGCTATAAACTGCTGCCTTATTTGGGAAAGTCCTGTTTGCTCTTTATGATCGGTTGTCCTTAGGTTTTGATTTCTTAACCTTGAGGCATTACAGGCTTAAGTTTGGGTTTGTTTATGTAGGCAACTAAGGCACTTGAACCACTTCAGTTTAATGGACTCCTTGTCTAATTAATTTGGTATGGCATGATTTCCTCTTGGATTCTGGACACTGTACCACCTTCTATTAATCACTGCTACTTTTCTAAGTGCTCACAGGTTCACAAGTTGTTTTTGAAATTCTGCTAAAAATTGAGATAACAATAATTAATTGGTAATTTATAAATTCTTCTATTATCCCTCTGGACAGTTATCTTTAATCACTTAGAACTCTTCAATTTTTTGTAAAGGTGATTAGTGATTTTCCAAGATCCCTTGCGTGGTAAATCTTGGACTCAAGACAAAACATGTTTGTTACCAAAGGGCTAACTATTTCCACATCATTTAAGACATCAAATTCCTGTTAGCCAGTTTTGTTCTACCTCAGGAACTTGAAGCTCTTTCTTCTTGATTTAAAAAAAAAAAAATCCAAGTAAAATAATTAGTAAGTACCTCTGCTTTCTCTTTATCATCAAGGAACACCATACAACAGTCATTCAAACAGTCTACCTCTTCTATGATCTCATTATGAAACTAGTTTCAAACACCTTGTTTCTTGGCAGGATGTTCTGTATTTTGGATTATGCTTAAACTTTCCGAAACCAGTTTTTAAAAGATGCTCTCCCTCTATTATAATCATCCTTAATTTACCTATATCTCAAGGCCAGCATGATATGCATCATTCTGAATCTGGGAGACCAAGTTACTTGTAATCCCTGACCTGTACATTTCCTTCTGCCACCCTACACTTCAAAATGCTGAACTTGGGCCAAATGTTAGCTGATAAGGAAACTAAAAGCATTACAGTAACTTGTACAAATACCAGGAAATAACAGAAGCGGCAAACAGATAAGAGTCTTGAAAAAAAAAGACAGAAATGCAGGTTAGGGGAGCTCTCACACATCACCAACTGGGGAAGCCAAGCCCTACTGCAGGGTCTCTATCCTGCAGGGATACATCCAGAGGGACTCCATATGGTGCTCTTTTTTTCTCATATTTTTTAAAATATGGAACATCTAAGGTCCCTTGGAATTTATGCAAACACTTCTTGAGGAAGAGTCCATATTTTACTTAATGAGGAAAAAAGCAGCAGTTTACTATCTCAACCCCCAACTCACTGGTTTATTAAGGAAACTAACAAAGAAGCTATATACCATATACATATACCTATATACAAGTATATAGGAAGACAGTGGTATGGACTATTATATAAGGAAATTTCATTACCTATACGAACATAAACAAAAAGTCCTATTAATACATCATTAAATACATGTATATTATAGAAAATAATTCTCAATAAATGATGTATATTATATGTTATAACATAATATGATACATATAATCATGATTTAATATATAATATGATTATATATTATAAATCATATTTCATATATTATACCTTACATATTATACATTTCATAATTATGTGTTTGAGTATACATTTTTCTTCCATTATCATCTGAAATGTTCCTGACATCTACTTACTACCAATCCTGTCTTTACTGACATTTCGTAATTGCCCATAGGTTGCAAAGCTCTGCCCAAGATAAAATGTTATGTGATTATAGGCATTACATCAACAAAAAATTAAAGAATACTTCTCTGCATTCAAAGACCACAGGATTTGGTTTCTCAAAAATCTTAGCTTCTTTCACCTTTTCTGCAAAAATAGTGTCCATTTCTCTGTTACCCACACACTTTTCAGTCTTCTACAATTCCTTAGTAAGTACAACTGATAAGAATATTCCTCATAAGATTTTATCCTAGAGAAACCCTAGTGATTGCATTCTTTTTAAAAAAACTTTATTGAAGCACAGTTGCTTTACAATGTTGTGTTAGTTTCAGGGGCACAACAAAGTGAATCAGTTATACATATACATATATCCACTCTTTTTTAGATTCTTTTCTCATATAAGTCACTGAGTATAGTTCCTCATACTACATAGTAGGTCCTTTTTAGTTATCTCTTTTATATATTATGTAATGATGGCCTATTCTTTACCTTCACTTGATAGTGACTTCTTGTTTGGGGTCATCTTTGGTTTTAATTCAAATTTTTGGTGCTTAGTGGCTTTAAATTTCCTAAATGTTAAAATGTCCTTATAAAATCTTAAGTTTTTTGGACTGCCTAAAATAGTTTTAAAATAAGGGTTGGAAAACCGATTTAAATACTTTTTGACAAATCTTTCTGCCAATGCTTTAGATAGTCCTTTTAGAAATAATTAACTTAAAAAAAAAAAAGAGACAACTCTTTGAGTGGTAAAGACAACTCAAGAACATTATATTGCTATTGCTATTGCTAAGTCACTTCAGTCGTGTCTGACTCTGTCGTGTCCGAGTCTGTGCAACCCCAGAGACGGCAGCCCACCAGGCTCCCTGGGATTCTCCAGGCAAGAACACTGGAGTCGGTTGCCATGTCCTTCTCCAGTGCATGAAAGCGAAAGGTGAAAGTGAAGTCGCTCAGTCGTGTCCAACTTAGCGACCCCATGGACTGCAGCCTACCAGGCTCCTCCATCCATGGGATTTTCCAGGCAAGAGTATTGGTATATACATGTGTTTCTATGTGATACATAAATTATGATCAGATCTATTTTTCTGATGAGTAGTTGTACTCATCACAGCCATTTGTGCTGTCTGTTACTTCTTTTAAAAATATAAATATACACTTCTATAATTCAACCACATTTGATATGTTATTTCTACATAAAGAAACATAATAAACTACTCCAAGTTTTCACTAGTTTCAAAAATTGATTGTTCCTATTTTGAGAAAAGTAAATTGATAAGGGACCACAAGCTAGCCATGAGACGATGAGACAGATTCCTATAATCCAGAAATTATTCCAAACTGACTAATTCAAGACTATATGCTTAATGAAAACTAACCATTATGACCAAGGAGCCACTAAGGCCTCCACCCCCAAGACCTCATACTTCAAGCCAGAAATCCACAAACTAATATACATTCAAAAGAACAGTAGAGAACTGAAGTATTAAGTTTTTAGTACCATAAATATTACATCAGAGAAAGAAAAGATCAGTTGAGCTGGATTATGTGAGAAAGGCTTCCTAGAAAAGGTAAAATATGAACAGTCTAAAAAAAATTATGATGTGAATAATAAGCTCATGGGAGAACCAATCACAAAACCAAAAACTTCTCTATTTGTATTGAAAGCAGGGTTGAGCATGAAAATGACAAGGGGGCGGTAATGACTGTGGCGCGTGCTGGAGAACAGGCCGTGAATGCGCAGGAAGAATGGGCACTTCGTCGGGGGAGATGGAATAAGCTCATGATGGGCTTAAAGTGCTTGACTAAAGTTGGGGGTTTTTTTTAAGGCTCACCGAATATGCTGTACTTTCAGAGATTTTAGTTTATAGGAACACTTCCATAACATAATCATAGAACACACTTTTACTGAATAACCTGACAAAGGCAAGAAGAGCAGTCAGCATATTCTTTCTGAAAAGCACTGAAATGGAGACAATTGTATCATCTGTGAATACTCTTGGAAAATGCACTGAGGTATCTGATTCACTTTTGCAGCCACTTCTATGAAGTGACCATTTTTATAGTCCTCATTTTTTAATTGCCATTTTCTTTTGTCTTATCAAGAATACCCACAGGGTTTATGTATCCAGAAATATACCTACTATGCATTCTTAATGCCCTTATATTCCTTGAATACCTAAAAACATTTGCTTTCCTAAGACTGTTATCATGAGGCTCGGTTCTGTTGAAGAATTAAAAAAAAAAAAAAAGAAAGAAAAGCAGCTTGTTTTGAGAAGGTTCTGGACAATGGAGAAGAGATATTATCAAAGATGCTCTAAAGTACAAGTGAACATTTCTGACCACTATCAGTGCTTCTCTGTGTCTCAGCCAAGTGTTCTGCTTTCAAGAGCTCTTGCATTAGTATGTTCTGGTCTGATTCATAAATGCATTTTGGGTCATCTGCTTTATCTTAAAGACTATTTTACTTTAATGATTTCCTCCTGAGTTTTGAGTATTACTAACAACAAAGAAAACAGTCCTGAAGCAAAATACAAAATTTGATTTTATATCATGTAAAGTATACATTATACATTTTAGATGAATTATAACTATGAACCTCTCCTTTGAACAATTTTAATATTTAAATTATCTTCTGCTGTATTTGGTTTGGGAACTCTTCACTATTTAATAGTCAGGATGAAAACTGGTTAGAAGCATCATCAAGTATTGCTGTATCTAAAGATTTTGTTGTTGTTGTTTAGTGACAAAGTCATGTTTGACTCTTTTGAGACCCCACGGACTGTAGCCTAACAGGTTCCTCTGTCCATGGGATCTCCCAGGCAAGAATACTGAAGTGAGTTGCTATTTCCTTCTCCAGGGATCTTCCTTAGATCTTCCAGGGATCGAACCTTAGTTTCCTGCATTATAGCTTTAGATACATATCATTAGATACATAACATCTACTTGCTAATGATATATGCTTGGCTGAAAGAGCATATTATAACAAAAAGAAAGATGTATATTATGTATACAGTATAATTATTATTTACTTTGCCAGTTGTAATTTAACAGAAGACTTGTAATTTATTCAAACAATATGCAGATCATATGCCATAATACCATTAAGTTTTTACTTCTGCTTTTTGAACAAAATACTTGATGCCTCTCAGTGATAAAGGGATTCAACAACTGACTTGAGTTTAACAATCCCTGGAACTAGTGAGACCCAGAGGATTTCTCCGATTTAACCTATTTACAACAGACCAATTTCTCAATCTCTATTCTTGTTTTCCAACTCACAGCTCATATTTCTGTTTGGTTATTTCACTGATTAAAATTATCTATAGATTAAACATCTTTAAACAGAACAAGGAATCACTGTATCACAGGGTCTTTATTCCCATATTATAAAACTTAATATTATGATATTTTATTCATTCACTCACTCAACAAAGAATCTTAAGCTTTAAGGGTGTACAAGATGCTGTGGACAAGATATATCTAGCTCCACATTCTATAGGAGATATAGATATTAATCAAGTAATCCATTTCATGACTGCAATAGTCATAAGTATTACAGAGGTGTACATGATGCTATGAAACCATATAAAACAAAGTTTCAACTTAATTTAGGGAAGAGGGACTGGAGAAAAGGACTTTCCAGGAAGTCTTCTCTGAGGGCTACTGTGAAAATTAAATATTTGAGAAGCATTAGGCCTGGGTCCCAGAACATAGCAGCCATGCAGTGAAGTGATGGTGATAATGATGATGGTATGACACAACTAAAGTCATTCAGCTCTAGATCGTTCTAGTCCTCCAAACCAGGCAAGTTTAGAATATATTATGAATGGAACCAGATGTGCTAGTATGTTGCCTACTGCATGAAGAATAACAACAAAGGGCCTTAGAGTTTGTAACTGTCCGTCCATTGTCTTTATCATTATTATAGATTCTCATCAGAGGCTTAACAGGGTGTGGCTTCCCAGAATAGTTCTAGTTCTCCTGCTCCAAAATGCTGTTTGAGATGCAAATGGGAATCTGCTACTAAGCTACTCAGTCAAGAGAAGAGCGTGGGCTCTGGTCAAGAAGTGCTAATCATATTAGGTCCCTCATTCCTTCAGTTCGCATCAAGCCATTGAGAAACTTAGCGTCCTTGACCTGTTCACTTCTGCCCTCGCATCCCTCCATCATGCAGCTCCCCTTTCAAGGGCCATTTCAGTGAACTCATCTTCAGCAGTACAGGCCAGGGCCCGCTAGTGTATGCATTCACGTGTGTGGACAACCAAATGACTAAAATAGGCTGAGGGTGGCTTCCATGAATGCAAACATAGAAATAAATAAGAATCAGCATATACAACAAGCCTGAAATACACACAGCAATCTTCTCACCACAAGAGAAACTGTTTAACTGTTTTCTTCTTGTAGTAAAAGTGAAACTGATTTTTGCTCATTTCATCATTTTATCCTTTTCATTTAATGCCATGCATTGTGAGATTGCCATCTCTCAGGCAACATGGTAGATGCTTTCATATGTGTTACCTTTTTAAATCTTTTTAACAGCTTAACTAAGGAGTAGTTGACATAATACATGACACTCATAGGAAGTTCACAGCCTGATAAGTTTTGGCATATGAATACCTCACGGGAATCACCACCAAAAATCAAGATAATGAACATGTGCTTTATCCCAAAGGAACTGCTATAGACTAAATGTCTGTGCCACCCTCCAGTTCATATATTTAAGCCCTAATCCCCAATGTAACAGTACAAGAAGGTAAGAACTATGGGAAGTAGTTAGATTATGAGGATGAAGTCCTCATGAACGGGCTTAGTGACCCTGATAAGAAGACACATGAAAGAGATGATCTTTCACTCCACCATTTGAGGACACAGCAAGGAATCCTGTGTGCAAGCCAGGGAGAGAGGCCTCACCAGAACCTGGCCATGCTAGCACCATGATTTCAGACTTCCCAGCCTCCAGAGCTGTGAGAAATTAATTTCTGTTGTTCAAGCCATTTGGTCTGCCGTACAGTATTACAGAAGCCCACACCAGCCAAGACAAGAGCATGTGCGCCACATCTCATGCTCCTTCCCCATTCCTCCCTTAGCTCCTTGCCACCCTCTCATTCCACGCAACCAGTGATCTACAGTTCTGCACTATGGATTAGCTTGCACTTTCTGAGATTTTCTACAAACAGAATCACTCATCATATACTTTATGTGTGGGGCATCTTTCACTTAGTATAATTATTTTGGGCTTTATCCATGTTGTTCAGTGGCTAAATCCATATTATACCATATTATCAATACTCCATTCCTTCTCACTGCCAAGTATTATTCCATTGTGTGGGTATACCATAGTTTGTTTATACATTCACCTACTGAAATGGACATCTAAGGCTACTGCAAACAAACTTTTGTAGGTATTTGTATATAATAATGTGTATGGTCATACCATACCAAGATGTAACAGATTTCTCATGGGTAAATACCCAGGAATGGAGTAGCTGGTATATATGACTTTTAAAGAAACTGCCAAACTGTTTTCCAAAGTGAATGTACCATTTTATATTCTCAACCAGCAGTGTATGAGTTTTACTTCCTTTATGTTCTCACCAACACTAAGTATGGTAAATTATTTTAATTTTAGCCATTCTAAAAGTAAACCTTGTTTAATTCCCCCATGAAAAAGAATCTTCATGAACATTTTTAATTTCCATAGTCAGGTGTATCCGAGAACATTTAACGTCATATATCATAACAATGAAGCTCTGCTCATGTTTTCCTCCCAAGGAGATAAATTACAAAAAGTTCCTTCAGAGTACCCCAAATTCTATTCTAATACAAAAACATAAAACAAACAAATGTCCAAATTCTTATGCCATTTGATTTTATAACTGAACTTTCATACTGTAGACTTGAATCACAGTAAAACTGGTAAGCAAATAAGTTTTAATCCCAAACACAGACTACATCATGAAAATATTAAAACAAAATACCTTCCACAAACTCAGAAGGTCTAAATTTTGTACTGTAACCCTACAGAGTTGGGTAGGATGAGATCCTTTGTTAGTACAATTATCAAATATTATAGTAATAGTTCAAATGTTTCACATATCAATTTATCTCAAATGTTATTATGAGTAATTCTTTTATAGAAAAAAAAAATTATTCAATCTTTAAAGTTTCCAAGGCCAATACTTGGCACAGTATGAGCTTGTGAAATTTTGACCAGGATGCTGAAATTTGATGACCATGATAACTAGGGAAAAAAAAAATGTGAGGAAATAATTTGCCATCTTAGTAATAGCAGCAGCCAGGAAAATTGCTAAAACATTTTAAGTGCCAGAACATGACATTGTTGAAGAACTCGGGAAAAAGAAAAGTTTATTATCTTATATGGAAACTTTCAACCAACTCCCAAATACCTGGACACAACAATACTTGCAAAGAAAGCAATGACATGATGGAAAGCAGACAGGAAAACTAATTCAAAATCACTTTGCAAAGTTTTAGTAAAACAGCCAACATTAAAGTGCTGCCAATTTGAAGCCACTGCTTTAGAAAAGGCAAACATCCTTCTAACATTCACTGGATCAAAAGTGACCTAATCACAAAATAAAATGCCTTCAAAAACAAAAGAGAATGGAATATCAATAAAGAGACAGCTACAAATCAGTCTTTTTTAACTTCCCACTAGCATCATGAAAAACATGACAATCTGCAGATTATTAGTGCTGCCAGAACTGGAGAAAGTTCTTGTGCTTAATATAAAAACAAAATATGCATAAATATACAAGGATAACAAAAGACTATTTTTTGCTTGTAGGAGCACTGTAATTTTATTTAAATGGTAGGTGTTTTTGCAGAATACGAAATGGAACTGCACTTAAAAAAATATCAAATTCTATACCCATTATACAGTAGTCATCTTTAAATTTTGGCAAGAAAAAAAATTGTCCACACAATTGTCCACAAAATATAAAAGAAGCAAACTATTTAAAAATCATCCAAACTACAATAACCAATGAAACTGCTTATTTCCCCCTTTCAGGTAAATTTGAGATTTGCTCTCCTTAAAGAAAACAATAGCCACTATCAAGAATCTTGTTTGTTCTAAGATATTTGTGTACCTAAACCCCACATCCCATCCTGTAAAAAAAAAAAAATCACAGCTACCCTTACAATGTGTGTTCTGTGGAAAGTTGGGAAGGTAAAAACACTATTTTGTTTGAACAATTAAGTTTCTTACACTTAAATAGGTGCAATGTTTAAAATAATCATATCCATGAACAGTGGATATTTCCGATTCAAACAGAGAAGAGTACAAGTTTGGTCTTTTGGTTTGTTTTTGGTTGGGGTGGGGGTGGGTGTTCCATTTGTTTTCAGTCACCCTGCTTATTGGACTTCTATGCAGAGTACATCATGAGAATCGCTGGACTGGAAGAAACACCAGCTGGAATCAAGATTGCCGGGAGAAATATCAATAACCTCAGATATGCAGATGACACCACCCTTGTGGCAGAAAGTGAAGAGGAACTAAAAAGCCTCTTGAGGAAAGTAAAAGAGGACAGTGAAAAAGTTTGCTTAAAGCTCAACGTTCAGAAAACGAAGATCATGGCATCTGGTCCCATCACTTCATGGGAAATAGATGGAGAAATGGTGGAAACAGTGTCAGACTTTATTTTGGGGGGCTCCAAAATCACTGCAGATGGTGACTGCAGCCATGAAATTAAAAGACGCTTACTCCTTGGAAGAAAAGTTATGACCAACCTAGATAGTATATTCAAAAGCAGAGACATTACTTTACCGACTAAGGTCCGTCTAGTCAAGGCTATGGTTTTTCCTGTGGTCATGTATGCATGTGAGAGTTGGACTGTGAAGAAGGCTGAGCGCCCAAGAATTGATGCTTTTGAACTGTGGTGTTGGAGTCCAAGGGAAGAGTCCCTTGGACTGCAAGGAGATCCAACCAGTCCATTCTGAAGGAGATCAGCCCTGGGATTTCTTTGGAAGGAATGATGCTAAAGCTGAAACTCCAGTACTTTGGCCATCTCATGCGAAGAGTTGACTCATTGGAAAAGACTCTGATGCTGGGATGGATTGGGGGCAGGAGAAGAAGGGGACGACAGAGGATGAGATGGCTGGATGGCATTACTGACTTGATGGACTCGAGTCTGAGTGAACTCTGGGAGTTGGTGATGGACAGGGAGGCCTGGCATGCTGTGATTCATGGGGTCGCAAAGAGTCGGACATGACTAAGCAACTGAACTGAACTGAACTGAAGCTCTGAAAAATGAACCTGGTCTCCAGCACTCTATATAAGTCACCTGAAGGAGTTGAAAGGAAGGAGTTTAAGGAGGAGAGTGAAAAGGTTGGCTTAAAACTCAACATTCAGAAAACCAAGATCATGGCATCCAGTCCCTCACTTTATGGCAAATAGATGGGGAAACAGTGACAGACTTTCTTTATTGGGGCTCCAAAATCACTGCAGATGGTGACTGCAGCCATGAAATTAAAAGACGTTTACTCCTTGGAAGAAAAGCTATGAAAAACCTAGACAGCATATTAAAAAGCAGAGACATTACTTTACCAACAAAAGTCCATCTAGTCCAAGCTATGGTTTTTCCAGTAGTCATGTATGGATGTGAGAGTTGGACTATAAAGAAAGCTGAGCGCCGAAAAATTGATGCTTTTGAACTGTGGTGTTGGAAAGACTCTTGAGAGTCTCTTGGACTGCAAGGAGATCCAACCAGTCCATCCTAAAGGAAATCAGTCCTGAATATTCATTGGATGGACTAATGCTGAAGCTGAAACTGCAATACTTTGGCCACCTGATGCGGAGAACTGACTCATTTGAAAAGACCCTGACGCTGGGAAAGATTGAAGACAGGAAGGAGGAGCAGGAGACGACAGAAGGTGTGTTGGTTGGATGGCATCACTGACTCTATGGACATGAGTTTGAGTAGACTCTGGGAGTTGGTGATGGCCAAGGAAGCCTGGCGTTTTGCAGTCCATGGGGTCGCAGAGTAGGCCATGACCAAGCGACTGAACGGAACTGAACAGAACATGAGATGGAGAATTTATAAGGTTGTTTTTTTTTTTCTTAAACACATAATATTATTTTTATTCCTCGAATGGGTTTATTTTGCATTCATGGGAATGCTAAAGAGAGACAGGAAACAAGCAATCTAGAGGAGTACCTTCTCTAACCATGGCAATTCACAGGTCATGCTGTGAGTTTACTATCAAATGTTCCTTCCAATACAGATTTTTGCTGTGGCCATTATAAGTCAGGCTGTTAGCAGTTTGCAAATTTCTGCTGTGCAAAAGTGGTTAAGCTTCTTCTGTTGCCATAGAAGGCAGATATATTAACAGATATTTGGGGTTCAAATCAAACTTGCAATTTACGGTTCACATTCAAAAAGGGGACTTTGAATTTTTAAAAATTACTTTAAATTATTTTCAAATTTTAATTTTATTCATACAAAATAGGGCCATAGTTTATATCCTATATTACAGTATATGGTAGAATATACTTAAGTATATAAAAGTAAGTGTATTTCTTTCTAATACATGAATGCTTTTTAATGTATGCAACAATTATTATAGGCACAATCTTAAATTAAGGAAGAAATAAACAAAGCTAAATTATACTAAATACCCTTGTGGCTCAGCTGGTAAAGAATCCGCCTGCAATGCAGGAGACCTGGGTTGATTCCTGGGCTGGGAAGATCCCCTGGAGAAGGGAAAGGCTACCCACTCCAGTATTCTGGCCTGGAGAACTCCATGGACAGTCCATGGGATCACAAAGAGTTGGACATGACTGAGTGACTTTCATACTCACACCATCTGTAAATTATTAGGTTTTTTTTTTTTCTTAGCCTATTCCTTTCACTACCTTTCTATATAGAGACTCTTAGATATTTATAATTATTGCACAGACAAAATGCTGCATGCTGAAAAATTTATTTGAAATATGGCTGTTCAATTTATACTACATCTTCATAATAAATATAAAAAATTTATACACATTGTTATATTTAAAACAGATATTCAAGAAGGACCTACTTTGTATAGCACAGGATACTCTGCTAAATATTCTATAATAACCTAAGCAGGAAAATGACTTGAAAAAGAATATATATGTATAACTGAATTATTTTCTGTACACCTGAAACTAAAATAATATTGTTAACCAACTATACTATAAAATTTTAATTTACTGAAATAAAAGCAGTATAAATATAAGAAATTAAAAAAAAAATTAGTTACTCTCCCTCTCCCCCTCTCTTTCTGCAACTATATTTAATTTGGGGGTTAGCTTCTTGAGTAAAAGTCTTAGAATCAGAAGTTAGATGGTAATCAAAGGTATGATCACAGTTGCAACCTTCCCAATATACTGATAAACTCTTCCAATTTATAATACTAGCAGCAATGTGTGAGTTCACATATATCCCTACAGCTTCATCTAAAATGGACTTATAATTTTTAGTTATTTAATAATTTCAGACTGTAGCATACACCCCACACTTATTTTAATTTTGTAATATTACTAAGATGAATATTTTTCTTTTCAACTTTGATATTTCTGTTCTCACTTACATGAAAATTCATTTTCATCTATGTTTCCTCTGAATATCATTCATAATTTGCATGAATTCTCAAAAATGACATCAATATCAATTTCCTAGTTATCAACTCGATCAATAGTTCTTCATGTTATTAAATTGACTAAAACTTTGAATTCAGAGAAAGCAGAAAATTTCACCCCAAATCATTTTGCTTTTATCAATTTTTATATTTTTATATTTTTAAATATAACGTATCTATATACATATATGTAACTTTTAATGTTTTTTACATTACATATGTCTTTCTTTTTTGAATCACATGAGATATAGGGAAATGTATTTACTTCTATATTCTTATCTCAGTTTTGTAAATGGTGCATTAAATAACTCATGTTCTCACTATATTCTTAATTTTCATCTTAAATTCTAACAAACATTTCCTGAAATCTTCAATTTAACTTGTCTTTTCTTCAAAATAAGTAGTACATGTGTAACTTAGTGAATGAATAACATTTTGGTGACTAACATTGAAATGAAGTTATCTGGAATTGCTTTCAAATTAGAGTTATTTTCCAATGAGAAATTATAACAAAACTGACCAAGCAGTTAACAATGATAAACACAATATTTTGGAATACTCCCAAATTCTAGGTATTAAAATAATCATTTAAGACATGTGACACAAATTGTTCTAGGGTGCTCATCATTATAACTGAAAATAAAAGAAGTATACTGTTGACTGTATATCTCAACTTGGTTAAAACAGTAAGCTACTTTTGTATTGGTAGGTAAGCAAAAGTGAACAATGCTTACAACGGAGGCAAAAAAAAACAAATAAGGTACTAAGATCATTTTAAATGTGTTAGCTGTTCTTAATTAGTACATATGTTTCTTCTTTAATTATAAATGTTATATTCCTTAATTTATCTATTGATATATAAGTTAACAGTGCTACGCATATTTGTAACACTCTTTTACATGAGCAAATGATTTCTCTGGCTAAATGATATCTCCCAATAGGATTACATGGTGTATTATGTTGGTATGAATTAGTTTGTTAGATAAATAACTTTAAACATGAAACAGCAATCAACAAGTATGCATAAAAATCATTTAAATGTGTATGATGTTTTCCTGAATTGAGTGATTCCAGTTTGTCTATCTGAAGTTAAATTTTCCAATTCCTGAATACAGAAATTAGAGTGAATGTTTAATTATAATGATACCAATGTTTTAGAATTTTGTTCTTTATTTATCATCTTATAGATGGCTTTTCCTTTTTGAGGGAAGATGCAAAACTGGTCTGTTGAAATTTTAGGGTGCAGAACCAGAAATACCGATGACTTCTGAAATAGGAAAATTGAATGTTTGGGATAGAGTTCTGCATTAATGACACATATTTGGCAGTTTTCAGCCTATAAATGATATTTAATGTCATGAGACTGAGTGATGTCCCCAATGATAAGTGCAAATAAAAGAGAGAAGAGGACCAAGTACTGATCCTTTGGGCACTCCCACCTGAAGAGGTCTGGCAAAAGAAACAGGAGGGAGAAATGAGTCACAGGCATCCATGATGACCCACTGTTTCTGATGCTCTGGGGCAGATCAAGGAAGACGACCAAAACACTGACCGATGCAAGGCGTAGGGCCTGGGAGGTCACGATGAACCTGATCCGATTTCTGGTGGAGCAGTGGGAACCTTAGTCTGATTAAAGAATGTTTAGGAGACAATTAAAGGAAAACTAGAGACAAGAAGTATAGACTTGTTGTGAGTTTCACTGCCAAGGGAAACAAAAAACAGCTAGTGGGGCAGAGAGAGGAGAAAGCAAGACGGTTTTGTGTGGGGTTTTTCTGTTTTGTCTTCAACACAATGGAAATTTTTTTAACAATTATAAAGGCCCCAGACAACATATTTTCCTAATCCAATGTAAAGTTCTAATGAGGAAGGGCATTACAAAATGATGACCTGGGCTAATAAGAAGAAAATAATTTTATCCAGAAAACTTTTATTAATAACTCTCAATTAGCCCAGCCCTATTTTCAAAGTAGTTAAAATTTACAGGAATCTAACTACATATCAAAAGCAACGGTCAAGTGCTCTTCTCCCTTTCATAAATGACACGGGAGTAATGGGAAATCTCCTGAGGGACACTTAATCCCAGAACAGGTAAAAAAAGCAAAGCTGTATCAGGTGGTCTTTCAGGGAGAATATTAGTATACCATGTATATCAATTATCTGTATGATTGATTGGTCAAACATAATAAGCTTAATTCAATAAAATACAGCTCGAGGATGATGTTATTAACACGAGTTCAATTTGATATTTAAAACGTCTTCTGGAAGGAATGGTTATTTAAATGTCTGTCTGAAGTATTAGAATTGTACCAATAGAACGTATAAAACATGTAACTATGATGTGATCATACGGTTAGCCATACCCTTACACCAATTTGGGGCTTCCCTGGTAGCTCAGATGGCAAAAAATCTGCCTGCAATGCAGGAAACCTGGGTTCAATCCCTGGGCTGGGAAGATCCCCAGAAGAAGGGAATGGCAAACCACTCCAGTATTCCTGCCTGGAGAATTCCATGGACAGCACATGGGGTCACAAATAGTCAGACATGACTGAGTGCCTAACACACACTTTCACTTTATACCAGCTTTTCACTAAGTAACAAGGTTTCTCAGAACATCTAAAACTTCTATGAAAGAGGCTACTTTGACTGTAATGGGTAATTAATTCAAACTACACACGGGGGCCTCAATCAACTGGTGGAGATCCTGTGTCCCACTGAACTCAGGAAATCTCAAGGCCCATCCACCACTGCAGAAATGCACATCACTGGAGGAGCAGCTGTTCATCGCAGCTCTCCTGTCCTTTCTCCCCAGTCTGTCTAGGGATCAGGATCAAGGTGGGAGACCATAAAACAGACAGATTATAACTGCACTACCATTTACTTTCCTTTTCCTTCCCCAAAACAAAGAATTTTGAGATTATCACTAGTCAATACCAAAACCCAGATGACATACAGAAACAAACCTTCACACTAAAATTTAAACTGAACCCAACTCATGAATTCCAGTAATGGAGACATTCAATCAGGTATAACTGTAACTACAGAGCTAAATACCATCCAAATCTCACTGCATATTAATACTTAAGGCATTCTAGAAACCATCATGAAGATGTATGCACACTTAAATACAAAGAATTGTCCTCAGATCATTTCCAAGTTGTTATGAAACTGTCAACAGAAATTTTAACAATTAAAATGGACAAATATCAGCTTTCCTCTTTTGGAAAATCTGATGTCTTTCAAGACATGTCTGAAATGAAATTTTGCCCCTATAATTTTTCTTTGAGAATTGCACTTTTCTGACAGCAATATGCAGTTCCACGCAAATCCACCCACTTCCCACTGCTTTTCAGACTTATGTAGCAGAAGCGCCACCAATACACATACATATTCATAAGCTGTCTGAAGCATTAATTCCACACATGGCAATGTATACTTGCATCTGTGGTTGGAGCTTCTAATTTGCAAAAGCAAATATAATGTGTCTAAAAATCTTGATGAGTGAGTCTTTCAAATTCAAGCCCAGAACATTAGGGATCCACGTCTACATAATTTCAAGCAGCAATAGATTTAAGTTTTCTGACTACCTAATATAATTCTCTCCAAGTCAGAGTGTCACTATATGAATCTGATTATTGTCAATGCTAATTTCTCTAATTTACTTCATATATGTATTTCAGGTTATAAATATTCATAACCAAAGTCCTCTGATAGTATCCCCTTCCACTAGTCTAAACTAAATTCTACTTTCTATAACACAAATCTATTTTCTCCCATTCTAATTTATCAAACGGCTAAGAAAAGTAGTTGGCAGTATCTATTCCAAACAAAGAAACAACAACCTAACCTTTCATTTCAGTGTATAATGGGCTAGTTGAAATACAGACAATGAAATATTCAAAGCATCTTACGTATCACTGATTCCTCATTTTTCTTTTTCCCTTTTTTTTTTTTTTTTTTTTGGTAATAATCTTATCAGTGGTTGAGCTGATCTACTTCTGTCCTTGAGTTCTAATTCTACTCTAACTATAAATGTTCATGGGGTTCTCAAGGCAAGAATATTGAAGTGGTTTGCCATTCCCTTCTCCAGTCTTGAAAAAGTCTTCTCTTGATGAGAGTGAAAGAGGAGAGTGAAAAGGCTGGCTTAAAACTCAACATTCATAAAACTAAGATCATGGCATCTGGTCCCATCGCTTCATGGCAAATAGATGGAGAAACAATGGAAACAGTGACAGATTTTATTTTAGGGGAGTCCAAAATCACTGCAGATGGTGACTGCAGCCATGAAATTAAAAGACGCTTGCTCCTTGGAAGAAAAGCTATGACCAACCTAGACAGCATTTTAAAAAGCAGAGACATTACTTTACCAACATAGGTCCGTCTAATCAAAGCTATGGGTTTTCCAGTAGTCATGTATGGATGTGTGAGTTTGGACCATAAAGAAAACTGAGCACCAAAGAATTGATACTTTTGAACTGTGGTGTTGTGGAAGACCCTTAAGAGTCCCTTGGACTGTAAGGAGATCCAACCAGTCCATCCTAAAGGAAATTGGTCCTGAATATCATTGGAAGGACTGATGCTGAAGCTGAAACTCCAATACTTTGGCCACCTGATGCGAAGAACCGATTTATCTGAAAAGACCCTGATGCTGGGAAAGATTAAAGGCAGGAGGAGAAGGGGATGACAGAGGAAGAGATGGTTGGATGGTATCACCAACTCTATGGACATGAGTTTGAGTAAACTCTGGGAGTTGATGATAGACAGGGAGGCCTGGTGTGCTGCAGTCCATGGGGATGCAAAGAGTTGGACACAACTGAGCAACTGAACTGAACTCTAAATGAGCAGATTTCCCTTTTACTCCTTTTTCTTGGGTGCGAAGCAGGGTAGGGGGTGGGGGGTACCTCCATGAGGTGGCACTACTTAAACCAAGAATAGCCCTAGTTTGCTAACTCAGGACTTTAAAGCACAGAAATTTGTACATAAGTGCTTGAAAAATAAAGGACTGGCATCAATCTAAAAGCACATAAACAGTTTGCAAGCATCAAAACTATAGACTTGCTAATTTCTTGGCAAATTTCAATATGACAAAAAACATTAAAAGGTGAAAACCTCAATTAAACAAGTAAATTGTCTTAACGTAGTTAAACATGCGACATGTTAATGAATTAACTTTGTAAATCAGTGGGGAAAAAAATTGCTTCTCTGCTAATATTTCATAAAAGATAACAAATTACTTTGCTCAGATTTTCATTGTTTATTTTTGTTGATTTTATTAACCATGCCAGTGGTTCAAAACAGACACCTGAAATTGTGAGGGTTTCCTGAGGAAAGCCTATCGCTATATTTGGAATTGTGTTATTTATAGTACTTATTTCCTCTTTCTAAAAGGTTACAGGAACGAGGTTTAAAAATGTTTACTATTAAAAAATGTTTATTAAAGTATCTTGCAAATGAACATAGAATGCTTAGAAGTTCAACAACTTGCTTGGGCAGCCCTGTACTCTCTTACAGAGCGGCTTTGCAACAAATATATGGATCTTCCAGCAAGTCCCAAACTATTTACAGATAGGAGTAGTAGATCCTCATCATTTGCCGAGTCTGTATTTGTAAATTCACTTACTGGCTAAAATGTATTTGTAACCCCCAAGCCAGTGTTCACGATGCTTCTGAGGTCATTCGCAGACACTCCACAGCGTTTCACAGAGCAGCAAATTTCTGAGTCACCTGACATGCACATTCCCAGTTGAAGCTCTGCCTTCACATCCTGTGTTTCTTTCAATGATTTCACTGTTTAAAATGTCCCCCAAGCGCAATGCGGAAGTGCTGTCCAGTGTGCCTGAGTGTAAGAAAGGAAGCTGCAATGGGCCTTAAGGAGAAAAATACGTCAGATTAGCTTCATTCAGGCATGAGTTACAGTGGTGGTCAACGAGTATATTAAGCCCCATTACACAAGGTATCTTTAAACAAAAACACACATAAACAAGATTATGTATGGATTCGTTGACAAATGTGGCCAGAGGCTTACAGGACCCAATCCAGCAATTCCCGTATGAACAGTAGTTCGGGATTTGCTAAGTCAGTGCTCAAAGTAACTTTGTAGAATATAACTACTACCAACTGTGTTATTTCTAATCAGTTTGACTGTGATATACCACCCTGGGCTTCCCAGGTGGCGCTAGTGGTAAAGAGCCCACATGCCAATGCAGATAAAGATTGTTAAGAGGTGAGGGTTTGGATCCCCAGCTCAGGAAGATCCATTGGAGGGTGAGTGAGTGTGAGTGTGAAGTCGCTCAGTCGTGTCCGACTCTTTGCGACCCCGTGGACTGTAGCCTACCCGGCTCCTCCCTCCATGGGATTCTCCAGGCAAGAGTACTGGAGTGGGTTGCCATTTCCTTCTCCAGGGGATCTTCCCGACCCAGGGATCGAACCCAGGTCTCCTGCATTCCAGGCAGACGCTTTAACCTCTGAGCCACCAGGGAAGCCCAAAAGAAGACAATCAGCCTCCTGCACTGGCCAGGAATCGAACACGGGCCTCCCACGTGGCAGGCGAGAATTCTACCACTGAACTGAGGGTTTGGATCCCCAGCTCAGGAAGCTCCATTGGAGGAGGGCATGACAATCCACTCCAGTACTTCTGCGTAGAGAATCCCATGGACAGAGGAGCCTGGCGGGCTGCGGTCAAAAGGTTGCCCAGAGTTGGACACAACTGAAGTGACTTCACACGCACACACCCATACCATCCCAAGGACAGGAAGCACTAGGAGTAAAGCAGAATGTTTACGTTTGTTGCTTTATTAAGAGTGTTATCTCTAATCTACAATAACCAAACAAACAAAAAACTTGACTTCTATGGATTGACCATGGTAATTTTGGGTCTAGTAATGATATTACTTTTCTAGTGAAATCCAGATTCCTAAACTCATCACTCTTCTTCCTTTCTAATGTCTTCTTATTTGCAAAGACCATGTTTCAGGAAATTAGTTAACATGTTCTACCTTATAAAACCCACAAGTAAAATTGTGAACACTGTAAATTCTGTATATGGCTAGATGCCAACATCAGAAAGGAGGGGGAAAAATACCCATTTCTGAAAAAAAAATACTTTGTTTCTGTTGTTGTTGCTGGATTTCCTTGAAAGAAAAAGACTTTAGCAATTTTATACATCTGTCCCTGGAGGGCTATCACATGAATATCATTAGGCTGTTTCAGCCTCTATTTCATTCATTCTTCATACCCTTTTCCTTCTCTCTCCACACTTGCTCCCTATCCACTAAGAACACTGGCTCCAATTCTTATTTTAAAAATTACTATATGCCATATTAATTAAATTTAGAATTATTTTTTAATTGGGAATTTAAGATAAGGCAATAAACACTTCTATGTAATACCTTTGCCTACTTAATTGTCAGGACCTGTACGAGGTTAAGCAACCAATCTTTGTCTCCAGAGAAACAGTCAAGTAGAGTTGTGTGGTGTGTGTGTGTGTATATATTCTCTGTGTGTGTATTATGTGGTTGCCGAGGCTGGCAAATCCAAAAATTATCAATCAGACAGGAAAGCTGGAGACTCAGGCAGGAGCTGATGCTGTAATCTTGAGGCAAAATTTCTTCTCAGTATTTTCTCTTTAGGCCTTCAACTGAATTGATGAGGTTCATCCACAATATTATTTAAGTCAATTGATTGTGGATGTAAACCACAACTACAAAATACCTCTTCACACCAAGACTCATATTAATGTTTAACCAACTAGACACCGTTGGAAAAAACTGTGATGCTGGGAGGGATTGGGGGCAGGAGGAGAAGGGGACGACAGAGGATGAGATGGCTGGATGGCATCACCGACTTGATGGACGTGAGTTTGAGTGAACTCCGGGAGTTGGTGATGGACAGGGAGGCCTGGCGTGCTGCGATTCAGGGGGTCGCAAAGAGTCAGACACAACTGAGCGACTGAACTGAACTGTACTGAATTGGACACCACAGTTAAATCAAGGTAACACACATAAATAACCATCACAGTACTCTATCCCATAAAGTTGCCTCCAATAAATACCAATAAGCAACAGGAAAACAGAATGAAATGAGGCAAGAGTCCTGGGATGAAATCTCAGCTCTTTCACTAACTGTACGGTTTTAAGAAAATCCCTTCATTTTCCTGAACCTTGGTATGCTTATTTGCAAAACAAAAACCAAACACTGGTGTGGTGGTATTTTACGGATTTGATAAAGAGCTTAAGGCAACCAAGGAGTGGCAGTACAGTGTTACTAGTGTCTATGTCTTTTATCACTGTATTAAATATATATCACTAGTATATTCCTAACACACAGTAAATGTTTCATAAATGTGTGTGTAAGAAAGAAAGGAAGAAACAAGGGGGAAAAGAGGGGAGGGAGGGAAGAAAGAAGGAAGAAAGAAAAAATGAATGAAGAAATAAACATCAAAGTTCACTTCTGGGAAAAAAACTAAAATCACAGTTCTTGAGACTACAGGGAAAACACACACACACACACACACACACAAAACAGTCCCTTATTTCCAAAAATTTAGACCTGAAGTAGTAAAGAAGGCCAGTTGGCAAATACAACCATTTATAAACATAAGGCAAACATTAAGAGAGACAGAAGTGAATGCATCTAATGCATAAAAAATTCTGGTTTAAGACAAATAAAAGGCACATCCTGAGCCTATGAAGGGTCAAAACCCAAACACAATGTATGAGATAGCCACCTAAAGACATCACAGTAGAGGGATCTAACTGGCTTTGTAAACCTGGCTTACCTTACAAATTAATTGATAAGGATAGAGTGTTGCTAAATTTAAAACAAGGTTAAAAAGCAACATCTTGAGAAGGACACTACTGGAATGGAAAGTGTAAAGGAGAACTGTAATCCAGTCAGTTGGAATGACAGATAAGAGGTTAGAACCTGAAGATCCATTAATGTTTAGATCAAATTATCCAAGGAAAAGAACCTTATCAGGTGACCCAGTAAGGCAATGAGGTTTTCCCATAGCCTAGATGGAATATCCTTCAAGACTAATCAATTCCTTATGTTTCAATTCTGAGCCAGTTTAGCAACTTTCTGGCTACTGATTCTGCTTCACAGTTATCTTGCTATGGAGAAGCAATACCATGGAAAGCATATCACTCATCATAAACTGGTAAACAGGCATTCTGGTTCATAAAAATAACTTTTGAGGAGTTTTATCAGCATGGGGTTTGTTTTTTAGGAGATATAGTAACTCTGGCTAGAAGGGAAACAAAATTTCTAGAGTTTAAAATTTGAGAACCAGAAACTACATCTCATTGAGCCAGTCTTGGGGTAGGCCAGCCTGACAGGCCATGCATGGAAGCCCTTTCTATATTCCTCCCTAATATAGATCTTTGAATCATTCCTGTATGTTGAAGGCTGAAAAGACCCAGAGACTTCAGGAAAAAAAAAAAAAAAAAAAGAGGATAAGAAGTATTTCAACGGGCAGAAATTTTGAGTAGACCATTTCAGATGGAGCTAAGGTTCAAAGATGAGGAAACAAAATGTACATACTGATTAGAACAAACAGTCCAACTTTGATGTCCATACCCAGGAAGACTGAACAAGAAAACTGGACAGGTTGACTGGCCATTTAGACCATTGTAAGTGACCAGATTAGATAATGGTTTTTATTTTATTGGCAATGGAAAGCCTCCAAGTTTTCCTTTGAGGTGGTGAATATCAAAATTTTAAGTACAATACATAATTAAGAGGATAATAGATTTCTTGGAGGAGATAGTGACTGGTCCCTGAAGCTTATTGCAACAGCCTACATAGTAGGTAGTAAGAATACTAGTTGTAAAGATGGTTGTCAAAACCAAAGAAAGTAAAGGTAAGACCCTAAAGAAAGGATAATCATTGGGATTCACTGAGCATCTGAGTGAATGTGAAAGATGAGGGACCCAGTAAGGTTGATGCGTACACCAAGGCTAGGAGTAACAGTATATTAGTGCCAACAAGGGAAACGCACATGCCAGGGGAAAAAGCAGGCAGACGGTAGCAGGAAAGACAAAAAGGTTGGGCTTAGACAATCCAATATTTGGTCTTAAGTAATGAACCCAGTTGCACATGCTTTGCTAAATATTGATATTAAGAGATTCAAACCATTAATATAAAATGATGTTTGAAATGTATCAAATAGCTATCAATGATTTAAAATATATATATATATATACATGTACTAAGGAGAAGAAAGGAAAATTAAAATATACCAATTAATCCTGGAAGTTTTCACAAGAGAAAGGTATTTTGAGCTATAGTTTCAAAAATCTACATTACAAAGATAGGATGAAAATACAGGGATTGCCTTTTCAGTGCTGATACAACATGGTAAAAAGCTGACAATAAATATTTATTAAACAATGGTACTTATCAATGAAAATAAAGGTAGCATATATTGATAAGTAAGATGATACAGATATCTAAATTTTAAAACAAGCTGAATCTTAAATTTATACAGATCTTTTTCTTTCATTTTTATACCCATATAGTGCAAGTTTAATAAAGTATGTCTATGAATGTCTGTCTAAAATATTAATAAATATACTGTTTCTGTTGTTCCCCTTCAATTAAAAATATTAGCAAGGTATTAATGGATAACTCTATTATAAATCATGGGCAAACTGACTCAACTTTTTAAGGATTATACATTTAAATGGTAGAACTATCCTTTTTGTTTCACAATTTGAATCATTTATAAAATAATATTTTAATTATTTAAAGGTATTCTCGTTTATGACTGAGAAAACTCATAACCCTAAGGTGAAAACACAGGTACATACTTATACAATGACACATGGTGGATATTTTTACATGTCCCCCGGCTAGGCTCCAGTACCCAGGTATTTAGTCAAACACGACTACAAATGTTGCTGTAACGGTGTTCTGTAGATATGATTCATATGATTCATATCTACAGTCCTTTGACTTTCAGTAAGAAAATCACCCTCAATCATCTGGATGAACTTTATCCAAAGAGTCTAAAAGCCAAAATGGAGGTTTCCCTGCCTGATAGATTATATATTTCAGACTTGCCAGACTTACTCCTACAATCAAGTAAGCCAATTCTTTGAGATGCTTCTTCACACACACACATGCGCGCACACACACCTTATTGATCTGTTTCTCTAGAGAACCCTGACTAATTCAACATGACGAATGCCTTAGCAGAGGGATGAGCACCCTAGCTGAACAATCTGCGGGGGTAGTGAAGGTTCCCCTGAGGTGGGTTCATCTGGCTGAATCTTGAAGCTATGGCACCAGGCAGGGAAGGAAGGTAGCCAGGTTAGGGGGTGTAGTGTAATCTACGTAGAAGGACCAAGATAGTCAGAGGTCCAGAGGTTTGAGAGAGTATCACTGTATGCAGGCAAAGGCTAACTATGTATCCAAAACAGAAACTGCAGGCACAAGAGGGGCACAAGATCTGTCTGAACGAGTCATGCTCTGGCCAGGGGCAACTGGAGTCACAGGTGAATTTTAAGCAAGGGTGAGACATGATCTGAATTATATTTTAGAAAGACCGCTTTTGTGAGGCAAAGTATAGGAGACAGGTGATATTAGTGTTATACTTCTGCTGTCTCTCTTTACAGTAAGTGATATTAAAAACCTGAGTAAATTTATTTATTAATAATCATGGTTGACATTATAAAGAATGCATGGTAGCTGAAGAAGTTAATATACCCTTTAGTGGTACATATGTGAAAATTCAATCTAGCAAGCTGAGTCTTTACTCTTCACAGCCACAGCAAGCTGGAGATTTTCCAAATGTTCCACCCACCCATAAAGACAGGCATATGTAAAGGGCAAGGCAACAATCTAACAACACTACTCTGCATGGTTGACAAGACTAAACTGTTTAAAAGCACTTTTCCAGCTAACAGTCTAGTACTTTTGGTCCTTTCTGGACAGCTGACAGAGATACCAAGAACTGTAAAATCTGCCGGACTCTCCTGTATGCTGTCTATCCCATAAATGTGTCCACGGTCTTCCCTTTTTAGAAACTTGTTTCAAGGAAGCACTAACTCGACAACATCAAGAAGCACTGAACTCTCTGCGAGGACCAAACCAGTAGAAGACGCCCGAATGTGCTGCGTTATGCACCCAGCCCTGTGCATAAGCCTAACTAAGAAAACACATTCTAATTTTTAAAACTGAGTTACCACAGCAACAAAGTGAACAGTTAAAAAACTATGAACTTAATCAATGCAAGTCATTGTTGAAAAGATTATCCCCTGAGACAAATCTCTCACTGCTAAGATTATCACTACTTATCTGAAGTGTTTTCTGAAAAGGTAAGAATGACCGACTGAGGACTTCAGATCAATGAGGTGTTTTTTTTTTTTTCCAATGAGCTAAAGCTCACAGTAGACCTAAGCTACACTTTTAATCATGACATTAATCAATAACAATTGCACCCAAGAGAATGACAGCAAAGGTTATTCAGGAAGTCCAGTAGGGCTTAAACTGCTGTACTTGTGGAACTAGTCAATATTTCATGTTTTAAAATATAATTCAGGTTGATTTTCTTCCTATTTCCCCAGAGCAGAATTTGGGTGCTAAAAACCCAGAACATTAGCCTGGTGCATTATGAACATTAATGTGTTTAAGAATCACCTGTGGATCTTGTTAAAACGCAGATTTTGAGTCAGTTGATTTGGGTGAGGCCTGAGATCTGCATCTTTGCAAGTCCTCAGGTGATGTCAGCAGACCATCCCTGAAGCGGCAAGATGACAGAATCCATTACTGACTGGTCAACAGAAAAGAGCCAAAGGCAGACAACTGGCAGAGGGATGCTTACAAAAGAAGGACGTGACTGCAAAAGAGATTCTACTTCTAGATTTTCCACCCCAAACTGCCCTCTATGAAAATGAGAAAATGGCAATACTAACCTTACCTTGAAGAGTAGCATTTTCCAAATGTATCCAAAGGAGCCCGAGTTATTTGGGATATTAATAGGTGTTGTCAGAAAAATAAGATGCTAATAAGAGGCTCAGTGATCATTTTGTTTAACTGAGTTAAAATTGCTAACATTCATTAAACAGTGTATGTCAGGCATTGCTCTAAATGCTTAATATGGAATAAGTTATTTAATCTTCATAGCAACACTATGAGGTAGAAAGTATATTATCATCCCCATTTTACACACATGGAAAAGAAGCAAGGAGAGGTTAAGTAAGTAGCCCAAAGTAGCAACCCTGGTGAGTTGCAGAGCCAGGATGCCACCTCTGGCAGGCTGCCTCCAGAGCAGAGACTCCAATCTCTGGAATATAAGCACATTTCAGTGCTGCTGGGAAGTGTGAATCCCTGCAAGGTGACAGAAGTACTTGTAAGCTGCCAATGAAGGGGAACTGAGGATGGAGAGGAAAGAGGAAAACTGAAAAGTTAGGGTAAGACAGGAAAAGAGAACACGCTAGAGAAGCAAAAATTTAGAAAATGGAAGTAATATTTGGAGAAAAATAGATTCAGAAAAGTGCAGTATCATCCATCCAGACACTGACGCGTGGAATAAAGACCGATCTGCTTGGCAAATAAACGTCCAAGAGAGGAAGGCAAGTCAAGTTGTAGATCTCACCAACCACAGGAGGACAGGAACAGTTTACTTCCACCAAGTATACTGAGAAGCCCTCACAGATAAGAGTCATGCTTATCCTTACGCTAATTACCTAATTTACAGATTCTCTGGCCCCCCTGCTAGGCCTCTTTCTTCTTCCTGCAAGATTGTTTGGATATTTTGCTTCTAATTAGCAACTTTGTGAGAGTGAGTGGGGAGAAGATTAAATCAGGGTTTGGGGGGTTTTTTTGGTTTGTTTTTGCTTTTTTTGTTCTCTTCTAAGGATCTAGCAATAGGTTAGGAGTTGGGATATTAGGATGCGAAACTAATGATGAAAATACACCCTCACTAAGCCTAGATTTCAATGCACCCCTTTGCTTGGCCTTCACATTGCCGGAGAAGAAATGCACTGAATGTACCCGGCCTGAAGCATGTGGTCAGACCACAGCCAGCACATTATGCAGAGTATATTCCAGGTCAGGAGAACCATAAACAAAGCAGTTGTTTGGTTAGATGAGTCCTAGGAAACAGCTCAGATTGTTCAGACAAGCACTAAAGTAAAAACTGACCTCGGAAACTTCTGACATTCACTGATCCCTAATGCAATATATATGCAGCGATACTCAGGAAAATGCCAGCACTAGCTTAAGGAAAAGCAAAAGCTTAACTGGAGATAAGGAACTGCCTTTCAGAGTCCTGAAAGGATCTGACATGTAAGTGTATTTACAAGGACTAAAACGAAGGGGTTTGTTTTTGTTTTTTTTTCAAATGGAACAAGAGAGGGCCTTTGCTTCTGTACTGAGATGTATCCTAACAACTGTACTTATTCTTCATCATCGCCTCCCCCAGGAGCACTGATGCCTGGTATTTATGAGGGACTCTATTAGTAGGGCTCTGAGATGAAGCAGTATAATTCTGTTATGCCAGGACTTCAACCCACATTTACAAACTTCTCACATATTTTAATTACATCTGAATGTTTGCCATCAGCATGTTCCTTTTTTAAAAAAACAAGAATCCTTCATTGTTCCAAGACACAAATCGTATCCCTTTGAATTCCAGACGAAAACATGTTAGGCCTATTTATGATTGTATTTCAATAGACAAGTATACACATGTAAAGTAGTTTCAGTGTTATTTAAAAATACACTTCAATAGGTCTCATTGTGTTGATATTAGCACAGCTCTCAAGAAAATGCTTCCAGGTGGCAGGCACCTGCTCTGGCTTTGAAACACCAACCTCAAAACCTATAGTCAAGCACTGAAATGGGGAAGAGCAACAAACTGTATTTCAGCACCTAGCCATGTTGGCAGCTCATTTGGAACTGGTTATTGCCAGCTGGGCATTTTGCCATTTCCTTGAGGCAAAATTAAAGTGGAAGATGCAAGGGTTTTATTGTAATTTTCCACCACATATTTATATCATTATGGGTTTTGTGCTGCTCTAGTCCCCCATACAGTCTCACTGAATATCTTCTTATTATGTCAACAGAATCTGAAGCAAATATAGGAGGATACAGTAGAAACAAGTGGGCACTGTGTACACTACATGACTGCTGAAGTTAACACTATGCCTATCCATATGGACTCCATAATTTGCAGGGCCCCATGCAGGAGGAAAAAGTGAGGCCCTCCCCTGTTCAAACGACAGAGGAAAACTTCCAGTAAAGGTACTACAGAATGAAGGTTTTCCCTTTGTCCTACAGTTTCTCTCTCAACATGGCACAGTGTTATTTGCTACTTGGTGTTACAATCCTTCTGGCACAGGAATACCTGCAGAGTGAGCACTCTGTGCAGCAACTGGGGAGGGTCAGGCATCTCCCCTCCCACAGGCGCAGCAAGCTCCACACAGATCCCAGGAGCACTGCAACCTCTACACCGGGAGGAACCTGACCTGCGTTCCTAGACTGGGCGGGGTGAGAGGTCTCACCCTACTGGCGTACCGGAGTGACACTCCAGATGCAGACAACTCTATCAGGGTCCTGTCCTGAGACACGGAAGTCTTGTTCCAGAGCCCGAGCCTCCCCGTCCAGGAGCTAAAGGCGGCAGCCATTGTGGGGGCAGGAGCACAGAGGAAGAGCACAGGTCTTTGGGGTCCGACGAGGTGGGGGTGTGAGCAGTGGAGAATAGACGAGAACCCATCCCAAGGAGGCAGTCACCCACAACAAGGCTTCCAGTTCCAGGGTGCAGCTCCATTGTCTTGTCAGACTTCACTCACAAAACACAAATTCAAACAAAAAACTAAGGACTTCAAGTCAAGAAAGTCAGGATATTGAACCCCAACTGAAAGCTCTGGTCACAAGCCCTTGAAGCCAGCACTGATTCATGTAAAAACCCAAGGTCTGTGCTCACGTCGGCAGGATGTGCACTAAAACTGGACAAAAGAGACATCAGCCTGCCTCCTGCACAAGGACGACACATAAATTCATCATATGCTCTTTAAACACACACACGCGCGCACACAAATGAGTACACACAAAACTAAGACAATGTGAGTAACCTCAGGCAAAGGCGGACATTACCAATGTCAGTATCTTGTGATACTATAATACCACTCTGCAAAATGTTACCTTTGGGAGAAACCATGTAAACTGTACACGAGATTCTCTGCGTTATTTCTTACAACTGAATACTGCAATTATCTCAAATTTGAAAAAGGATCCAAGGCCTATTAAATGGACAAAATATAGCATACAAGCAATCATCACTACACCTACCTATACCTGGATATATTCAGAACATTAAATTGTATATAATTTGACTTGACATGATGTAAAAGAGCAATCCTTGAAATAACTAGCTCAAATACAAATCTGCAATCAGCATGTTAACCACACAGTGTACTATCAGGAGGAATGTGTTCAGCTTTACCTCTTATTGAAACTTCTCTTATCTACTTGAGATAAAATGAAAACACAAATTGAGAAACTACAGAAATACTCTGGAAACTGAAGTGGCCTACTCAAAAGCATGCCTTTATGCACAAAAGGGGGAGAAGTGTGTGTGGAAAAACACAAATTCAACTTTTAAGTTCAAAAGCAAATTTAACTTCTTGCATCCAGAGGTAGGCCTGTCTACTATTTACAATTGAAAGGATGTACTTGCTGCTGGTACAGTAACTTAATTTTTACATTAAAAGATAAAACATCTTGCCTGTTAGATGCAGAAACATCACAAATACAATGAGAAACCTTTGAATTCTCCAGGCTGAGTTCCCATGGAACTGAGCCAGGTGAGAATTCCATGCTGCTCTTTAGGACTGTGTATGTGCGCAAATGGGCTTCTCAAGGTGGCTCTAGTGGTAAAGAACCTGCCCGCCTGTGCAAGAGACAAAAGAGACATGGTTCAACCCCTGGGTCAGGAAGATCCCCTGGAGGAGGGCATGGCCACCCACTCCAGTATTCTTGCCTGGAGAATCCCAAGGATAGAAGAATCTGGCGGGCTCTGGTCCAGGGGGTCACAAAGAGTCGGACAGGACTGAAGCGACTTAGCATGCATGTACACGTGTGCAAATACCCAAAAGGGAATGTTGCAGTGAGGAGGCCAATTCTGTCTCCATGTTGGAACTGTTTCTTTGACTTGCCTTTCGTTGCTTTTGTTATTATAATCATACAGAATCGTTTGCCTCAGAGAATCCTGTCCCTCTGCCTGACTGTTAAACTAAAGTGCCTTTGTTCAGAACCCTGTCCACCTGTGGATGGCAGGAAGGAAGGAATTAACACATCCCCTGCCTGAGGCTTGCCATTCTAGGAGACGTTCGGAAGATTAGTGGTTTTTTTTGCTTGCTCACCTCCTTTCACCTCTAATCTACAAAAGAACCTGGCATCCAGACCCCAATAAGATGGTTATTTTGAGGTGCTAGCCTGCCATCTTCTCCGTCTGCCGGCTCCCCAATTAAAGTCTCTTCCTTGCCTCAACACCTCTCTCTCAGCTTCACTGGCCTACTGCTCAGCGAGCAGAGCGAGCTTGGACTCGGTAACAAGAGGGGAAGGGCAAGGCCACTTCTGCAGAGCCTCAGAGACAGACACTGCCCACTGGGCATCTAATTCTACCCTGACTTCCCTAAATAAGGTAACAGAAGAGATGTTATCTCTCTTAATATAGATCTTAATATCACAGAGCCCAACACAGTAGAAATATCAGACTCTTAACAGTTTATATCAATCATTGCAGCCTGTTCCCACTGTGACCTCTCAAATGCTCAGCACCAATTCCGTATGAATTATGCATCTAATTACTATTTCGTGCTCTGCCAGACAGTGCTCAGGGTCAAGATAAACCCACTTTTGGTTCAAGCCAGAATTTTGCAGAGACATGAAGAACTGATTAAGCAACGAAAGAAGTTTGAGATTCAAATTCATTTTGCCACTACTAACTCTGCACCTCTGGGTAAAACACTGGGCTGTTCATTAGTTAAATGGAATTTGAATTTCAAAGATAGATGAATATTCATTCACTTTGGCTAATTACATACTAAGGCATTCAAAAAGTATTTGTTGAATGAAAGACTGAATTAATGAATGGATCTGTACAGACATTTCTCCAACCTGTTTTTTTTTTTTTTCTCTTTACTTGCTAAATCCCTTTCAGCTTCATTTTGGAGTTAACATATCAAAGTAGAGGGGGAAGAACCACAAATAAAACAGCACTTTGCTCACGACCTCACTTGACTGTATCGTGCGGGCTCAGCTACATAATTAATCATTGTCAGCGCCAGTCGGACGTGGATCTGCCAACAACTCCCTGTCAGGCTTTGCCAGGTGTGGCAAATTACTGAGACTTCGTCTAGCCAAGCTTTGAGCCTGGGAGTCTTTAACAAAAAGCACTTAAGAACCTCCCCAGGCAGAGAGCAGCACTGGCTGGCTATCAATGTCTCCTTCTCGTGGTGCCCTAGTTTGTTCTGGCAGTCTCCAAGTCCTATGGATCCCTCGGCTTCTTGCTGTGCCAGCGCACTAAAGAACCAGGCTTTTCTCTGTCTCATCTAGGGTCTTCAAGTTCAGGACAGCTCACCTCTTACGTATGCCTGTGCCCTAGCCACAGCCCGCACACCTGACCTCCATACACTTTTGCAAAGGTATATTAAAAACCGTCTCCACTTGGTGTTAGGCTCGGATCCCAGGCTGGCAGTGTGCCCGTCTCAGTGATTCCGTGCTGCCTCCAGGGCTGGCACGGACACAAATACGCTCTGTATCTGCTTACCACAAAAACCTTGACTCTGTTCTATTCTATCACTGGTTCCCCAGCACTTGAAATGAAGCTAATTTTATTTCATGAAATTTAATTAACTACATGCAGAAGTTTTAATGACTATCAAAACAGAGGTAAGCACCAACTTGAATTGTTTCACTATATAAACGGTGTAAAGAATGGTTTAATATTTAAATAAATATCAGTCTAGAAGATGACAGAATGTGTGGCTTAACATAGATAAACAATGCAAAGTACTCTGCGTTGATTCTTAAAAAATAGTTTTCTAAAATTTCCCATTGAAATAATTTGCTGCTCCAACCTTCCTGCTTTTCTTCCAAGCTCTATTTCAGAGGTATCCCTCTGCCTTGAAAACTTAAAAAGCTACTACTTTAAAAAGTGCAACAAATGACCTTTTAGTCATCAAAGAAAAATTACCAGTTGAGTGAACATTACTACACCATTAAATAATTAATCGTGACATGGCAAAACTACCATTATAAATACTTAAATTATTTAAGATAAATCAAACATATGGTAATTAGCTATTTCTTTCTGACCCACTAGTACATTATAGCTGACATGAATGCCATGAAGAGTCTCATGACTTATGTGTTCCAGCATATCATCACCTCTCCATTTCAGAAATTGAAACTGTTGAGAGCAAGATGTTAAATATGACAATGAGAAGAAACGTGAAGAACAAAATACAAGTCTTTGGCACAAACTGAGGTCCGAATATGAACGTACAAAATGAGGGGACATTTACTGATAACATTCTAGCCATTAATCCAGGTGGTACTTAATTAGAGAGGCTGGAACAATTTACAGACTCTGCAATGGAACAGTCACTCAGAACTCAGCCTGATACATCTTGTAGCATCCATGTCTCTGGAGAGTGGGACATGCCTACTCATCACAGGGCACTTCCTAAACCGTAAACAATATGTCTTTCCAAGTCTACATACTCACAATCCACTAATACTTCCAACTATGAGTCAGAATAGTGCAAGTTCAGATTCCCTTTTTCTCCCAGGTAAACTACAGAAATTATAATAGCTCCTATGCCTATCAGTTTAAATGTAGTGCCAGTTTTCTACATACTAATAATATTCATGTCTTCATTAAGCTAAAAAAATTAATCCTACCCTCAGTGGAGGTATTTTAAAGAAAGGGAACATTCATTTAATGAATGAAACATAGCCATGTCAGTAATTAATCAATACTCCTCTTAGAAGCCTTTTATCAGCAATTTATAGCACAGAGAGAAAGCCAGGCTCCCTGAGCTACTACCATCACTACCTAACAAAAGAAATAGCCATGCTCCACAAACTCAGGAATGACAATAGAACCAAGTAGTATGGAGTTGATTTTCATTCTGCTTTAAAAGATATTTTATTGTTACTTAAATTTATTGCTATGAAACCTATATAGTAACAGAAAAAGTATTACCCATGAATACAACATTTAAATAATCTGGAAAGTTACTTCCTTTTTAAATTCTCATTATTTACTGACCAACATTTGAACATCTTTTCGTTAACTATTGTCCTTATTTCCTCAGGTAATTTTTCTAATAATATATAAATATATATATATATATATACACACACACACATACACAGTCACATAATTAATAATCTTCAGAAGTTTAATTTATTCTGACTCTGCCCTTTATGAAGATGTTGGTTTAGACTTCTTTAGTTTTGCTGACAGTCTTATATTTCAATGGAGTGTAAAAGTCGTTGCTTTGGACTGAATGCGTGTGTCCCCCCACAAAAATTTGTATCTTCAAACTCTAAATCCCCAATGTGATGGTATTAGGAGATAGAGCCTTTGGAAGGTAACTGGTCATGAGGGTGGTGCCCTCGTGATGGGATTAGTGTCCTTACATGAAGAGACACAAGAGAGCTGTTCTTCCTTACTCTTTCCCTACAACGAAGGACACAGCAAAGAGATGGCCATTTGCAAACCAAGAAATGGGCTCTCATAAGACAACACACAGATGTGCTGGCACTTTGATCATCCACTTCCCAGTCTCCAAAAGTGTGAGAAATAAATGGTTCTTGTTTAAGCCACTCAGTCTATGGTCGTTTGGCAACCAGAACTAAGACAGTTGCCATCTACGATATTATGTCCTCAATAAGGTAAATAACCTATTCCATGTAACCCTGTGACTACTCAAAGTGGTTTCCACACACATTGAAATGCCCCAACATTCCATGCTTTCTCTGTTGCTACCTTCAGTATAAAATAAACTACTGTTGATCCACTTGGTTTCAAAAATGACTCATTTTAACTACATTCCCTGGTGGCTCAGGCAGTAAAGAATCTGCCTGCAATGCAGGAGACTTGGGTTTGATCCCTGGGTCAGGAAGATCCCCTAGAGAAGGGGATGGCAAACCACTCCAGTATTCTTGCCTGGAAAATTCCATGGACAGAGGAGCCTGGGGTGGCAGGGGGCTACAGTCCGTGGTTCACAAAGAGTCAGGCACGACTGAGCGACTTTCAATCACTCACTTTGCTCAAACAAAAGAAACATCTTAAGGCCTGAGGGTTAATACACATTTATATACTCTCATGCTAGCTGGGTGTCTTATTTTGTTTTTTCAAAGAATGAAGTTATATCTCTGAAGTGTTAGTCGCTCAGTCATGTCAGACTCTTTGCCACCCCATGCACCACAGCCCACCAGGCTCCTCTGTCCATGGAATTCTCCAGGCAAGAATACTGGAGTGGGTAGCCATTTCCTTCTTCAGGGGATCTTCCCAACCCAAGAATTGAACTTTTATCTCCTATATTGCAGGCAGATTCTTTACCATCTGAGCCACCAGGAAAGCTAGGAACATCTTTAAAAATGTGTGTGTGTGTGTGTTTTTTCTTTCAAGCTTACATACCTAACATCTGTGAAATTTTAAACTATATGTTCTTCACAAGAATACAGAGTGTGACTTCTTCTAAATAAAAATGAAGACACATATGAGCAAGTACAAGTGAATGGGTAAATAAATATGGTTAACCTTATAATAATGCCTTCTGTCAACCAAAGCACAGGTATGAAAGGCAAATTGACACATTTCAACTTTTAAGAAGGTTAAACTTCAAAAATGACCTACAGTTCTTTAATTTAGGGGGACATATGCAAGGCCCCCTCGAAGAAGGTGATGGCACCCCACTCCAGTACTCTTGCCTGGAAAATCCTATGGACAGAGGAGCCTGGCAGACTGCAATCCATGGGGTCGCTAAGGGTCGGACAGAACTGAGCAACTTCACTTTCACTTTTCACTTTCATGCATTGGAGAAGGAAATGGCAACCCACTCCAGTGTTCTTGCCTGGAGAATCCCAGGGACAGGGGAGCCTGCTGGGCTGCCATCTATGGGGTTGCACAGAGTTGGACACGACTGAAGTGACTTAGCAGCAGCAGCATGCAAGTACCCCTACTTCTCTGAGGGGGACTCTCTATAGAGCTGTGCATTCTGGTTTTTACTAAGTCAAACCATGAAAAAAAAATAAGTGTAATAAAACTGGGAGAGGAGGAGACATTTTTTTTATTTATCAAACTCATATCATTCATTATATTCTAGGCACTATTTTTAAAGTATTTTACAATTATTAACTCAATAAATCTTCACAACAAGTTTATGAGTTGGTACTGCTAAATGTGATTCCCATCTTACAGATGAGAATGTAGAAGAACAGAGAGTGTAGCAACTTGTCCAAGGTCACTTGGCTAGTAAACTGCTTAGGCCAATATTTGAACCCAAGTACTAAGACCTCAGAGACTGTGCTCTTAATAATTGCCTTCTTCTAGCCACTGTTTCCCTTATTCTTCTCATAAACTCCACCAAAAAATCCAATCCCCTAAGAAACCAAGACAACATCTTTACTACAGAAGAAATTGAAAGTGTATAGAGCTTTGGAGTTTTCCTTCTCACTTAAAGGCAATGTAACAATTTTTCACTTAAAAAAAAAAAATGACTTCCAAACACAAATGACAAAAACAGCAGGGAAGAAAAAGCTATTTTCAAGTTTCTAGGAGGTTATCATAAACAATGAAGAAAGAAAAACAAATTAAAGTTTTTTAAGAAATGGCATTTGACACTATCCTTTCTACCTTGCTACCCATGACCATTTGAAGGCACTGTACGTAGAGGCTGTGCAGGGTGCTCTACGGTGTGAAAATTAGAGATGACCACGCTTGGAAAGAAAAGAGAAGCATATTGTAAGAAAATGTAAAAGCACAGTAAGGTCTGAATGTTGTGGAAATAAGCCCAGGCTGCTTCTCAATTCATGAGTTTAGTGGAAATGGCAGAACAGATGACAAACAACAACAAACAGAAATATGACTGCACGATTCTCTCCAATCGTGGGAACAAGTACCCAGAGCTGCTTATTTAATCTGATGCTAATTTATTTTCTTGTTTAAACATTCTAAATATTTGTTATCTATGAAATATTCGTGTATTGTGTTTTAATACCTTGAGGGTTTTATTCTTCAAGGAATTAATTTGAAGTACCTGTAGTTAAAAATAGCAGACCCTTCTCAAAATAACAGCAAAAGTTTTTATTTAAAGACAATATTAATTAATTAGACATCATATGGAACTGGAGGTGAATTCAATCCTCCTGACAGGTAAAATTTCAAATTTCGTAATGAACAGTACTCTTGAAATACATACTTCATTTTATTTTAAAATAAAACAAAAATTTTACCTCTTTTTCAATATAATTATTTTTATTCCATTTTGTAATACTTTTGTTTCATTTTAAGGAAACCCAATAAATGGCACTTTTTTTCTTTGCAGTACCACAAAAAACATTATTTAAATACCAAAAATTGGTTTCTTCAATCTACATCTTTTAGGTATAATTTTTTTTTTTACTTTTTAATTTAAATTTTTATTTTATATTGGAGTACAGCCAATTAACAGGGCTTCCCAGGTGGTGCTAGTGGCAAAGAACCTGCCTGCCAATACAGGAGACATAAGAGATATGGGTTTGATTCCTGGGTCAGGAAGATCCCTGGAGGAGGGCATGGAAATCCATTCTAGGACTCCTGTCCATGGAGAATCCCATGGACAGAGGGACAGAGGAGCCTGACGGGCTATAGTCCATAGGGTCACAAAGAGTTGGACACAACTGAAGTGACTTAGCAAGCACGCACACAGCCAGTTAACAATGTTGTGATAGTTTCAGGCAGACAGCAAAGGGACTCAGCCTTACATATGCAAGTACCCATTCTCCCCCAGCCACCTGGATTGTATGTGTGTGCGCTCAGTAGCTCAGCCGTGTCTGAATCTTTTGTAACCCCATGGACCGTGGCCCACCAGGCTCCTCTGTCCATGGGATTTTCCTAGCAAGAATACTGGATGGACTGCCGTTTCCTCCTTCAGGCGATCTTCTGACCCAGGGATCGAACTGCTACCTTCTGTGTCTCCTGTTGGTTACTACAGAGCTACCTGGGAATCCCAATGGGGTTACCTCAATGGGCACCACCTCAATGGGTAAGTACACATATTTTTACAAGACCTGCTTTATTTTTTGTGTACAGTTTAACAAATATTATCAACTTAATCAAAGAAAATTAAATTATAAATAGTTTTAATGTAGTTATTACTTATATTAGATAAGTAATATATACTTATTGATAATAACTTAGCTCAAATCACTCAGTTAGGTTAAGGGAAAAAAAATGATTACACAAAATCTACAGATATATATCAAAGCTCCAAATAAGAAATGTTCTACTAAAAAAAAAGAGGCTGAAACAGTCTATTCTTCAAAAGTCAATGTTGTAACATACAAAAGAAGGTTGTGGAAATAGCCACATTAAAGAAGGTAAAGGGCTTCCCAAGTGACACTAATGGTAAAAGAACTTGCCTGCCAATTCAGGAGGCCTAAAGTTATGACCAACCTAGACAGCATGTTGAAAAGCAGAGACATTACTTTGCCAACAAAGGTCCGTCTAGTGAAGGCTATGGTTTTTCCAGTGGTCATGTATGGAAGTGAGAGTTGGACTGTGAAGAAGGCTGAGTGCAAAAGAATTGATGCGTTTGAATTGTGGTGTTGGAGAAGACTCTTGAGAGTCCCTTGGACAGCAAGGATATCCAACCAGTCCATTCTGAAGGAGATCAGCCCTGGGTGTTCTTTGGAGGGAATGATGCTAAAGCTGAAACTCCAGTACTTTGGCGACCTCATGCGAAGAGTTGACTCATTGGAAAAGACTCTGATGCTGGGAGGGATTGGGGGCAGGAGGAGAAGGGGACAAAAGAGGATGAGATGGCTGGATGGCATCACGGACTCGATGGACGTGAGTCTGAGTGAACTCCGGGAGTTGGTGATGGACAGGGAGGCCTGGCGTGCTGCGACTGATGGGGTCACAAAGAGTCGGACATGACTGAGCGACTGAACTGAACTGAAGAGACACAGATTTTGATCCCTGGGTCAGGAAGATCCCCTGGAGGAGGGCATGGCAACCCACTCCAGTTTTCTTGCCTGGAAAATTCCTTGGACAGAAAAGTCTGGCAGGCTACCATTCACAGGGTCACAAAGAGTCAGACACGACTGAAGCAACTTGGCACTCACACACACACACACACACACACACACACACACAAAGGAGGTAGACAATCACCAAACACAATCCCTGACCCCAGGCCAGATCCTGTACAAGAAGGAAAAATGCTCAAAAGAAAGTTATTGACTCAGTGGATAAAACTGCAATATGAAAGACAGAATATATTTTTTCTTGGTAATAAATTTATTAAGTTGATAATTATACTCTGGTTGTATAAAAGAATACCCTATCCTTAGGAAATGCAACCTGCATAAGTTGGAAAGACACATCTCCTGAAGATGTCCGCAACATCCTCAGATGGTTCAGAGGGGAAAAAAAAGTGTGAGACTTTATGAGATAAAACGTTTAGGTCAATCTGGGTAAAAGGTAGAGAAGTGTTCTTCATATTATTTTTATCGTTTGCAAATTTTATATGAGGCTGAAATTATTTCCAAGTTAAAATAAAAAAATAAAAAAAAAAACAATGAAAAACTATTGACCTGGACGAGAAGCATGAATTAAAATCCCACAGATTGAGCTCACTCTTTACAGGACACAGAAGTGGAGTCCTTGAAGCCTGCCCTCAAAGTATTGATTTTATGTGATAGACTAACAGAGACAGTTGAGTCTCAGAAGATGATGGTCCATATGAAGTGCCAATTATTTCTAACCATGAAGGTCTCTCCAAAAAGTTACTCCTGGATACGTTTCAGTTCCTTGGCCACTATGAGCTTATAGTCTCCATAATGAGACGGCAAGGACCTTAAAAACAATGGTTGCAGGATCACAAATCCACACCTTATCAGACCTGGAAATAAGGTTCACCCACATCACCAGTCCAGAAGCCACACCTCAGGGCGACAACTCCAGTGGTCTAAGTGAATGCTTACTTAATGCCTACCATGTGTAGGCACTGGGCTACATGCTAGGAATAAAAAGATGAATAAGCTTTGCTACTAATCTTAAGGAACTCATAACCTAAGGTGAAAAGGACCTAATTCTGTAATTTTAGTATAATATATAAAATACTCCTGTAATACAAGTGTATATCAAGTGTTCTGAGAAGGACTCAGCAAACAGGTGAGACAGCTTCATTCAAACATTTAGTTTGTGTCAGAGAAAGGAACCTTGAAGTTGGGATGACAACCTCCAGCTAACAGAAAAAAAAAAGTGAGAAGGGAATTTCTGGCAAAAGCAACTAATAAAATGAGACAATGGCATAGAGGCATGAAAATGTAAGCTGTTTTCAATGATAACAGGAAGGGAAACCCCATGGCTGGAGCACAGCATCTCCTGTGACTGTGGTTAATGAGGAAGATAAAGCCAGTTAGAAACAGTTCCTGAATGACCTTGTATAGCATGCTAAGGAACTACAAGAGAACATTTACACAAATGGAATGGCAGAATTTTTTAAATTTTATTTATCTATTTGTTTTACATTTTGGCTGTGCAGTATGTGGGATATTTCCCTGACCAGGGACTGAACCCATGCTCTCTGCAGTGGAAGCACAGTCTTAACCACTGGGACCATCAGGGAAGTCCCCCAGATATTTTAGAAAGACATTTCTGATGGAAATGTTAGCATTTACTGCCAAAAAATGATGGAGTCAGGGAGAAGAGTTCACAAGCAATTGCCTCAGCCTTCAAGAGTTATGTAGGACCAGGGCTGGAACTGAGACAATGGCAAGGAAAGAGATATTAAAGGAAGCAGAATTAGTAGGGCTCAGCAACCAACTGATTGTGTGTGGTGAGATATGACAGGGATGAGAGTGAAGATGCAACTTGCTTCCTTAAACTTTGAGAATTACCAACAGTGACTGAGTCTGAAATTTTAGTGTAGTAAGCTTCAAGACGTTCATTATAGAATCCAGGATTCTGGGAAGTGCACTGAAATTCAGGAGAGAAGTTAGGGTAAATGTAAAGATGCTGGAATCATATTGACAATGATAGCTTTCTTGTATTCTTTAAGGAGGATTGTGCAGATTGAGAAGATAAAGACATACATTCATCCGAAGATGATCAGGAGAAAAACAAGCCAAGAGAGGGGAAAGGAATGAGAGGACGGAATTATACGGTAAGCGGTATTACATGGTAGAATCAGATGCTCAGTCAACAGAGTTTAAACAGCACTCAACACAGAATCACTGAGGCCAATTCGGCACCAGATGCTTGCTACATCCTGATTACGAAAGTTGGAAAAAGTTGAGAGTAAAAGTCACTCAAGTCCTGCCTTACTCTTTGCGCTGACACCATGGACTGTAGCCCCCCAGGCTCCTCTGTCCATGGGGATTCTCCAGGCAAGAATACTAGAGCAGAAGACTACTCTAGTATTATAGCCTCCAGTGGATCTTCCCAACCCAGGGATCAAACCCAGGTCTCCCGCATTGCCGGCAGATTCTTTACCATCTGAGCCATGAGGGAAGCCCAAAAATACTGGAGTGGGTAGCCTGTCCCTTCTCCAGGGGATCTTTCTGACCCAGGATTCGAACCAGGGAAGCCCACATCCTGATTATTACACTATCTTAATTTCCTACTACATCTGAATAGGACAGTCACTTTCAAATTCGGATACAGCTCAAGTGACATTCTCATACTATTCACTCTCTCCTTACACACTGAGCTACAAAATTAAACAAAAGACTTTATATTAAAAGGAACTATAACCATGGACGCACTAGAGCCTTTGTGGACATTCAGGACTATAAAGATAAAAAAGCTCACAAACTTATTCTTGAACACATTCACCTTTCTTTTAAGAATTATTATATTTATGAGGATAATATAATAAACCATGATTAAAATAATGTAAACTTCTGATTTCAACACAGCATTGTCAGATGACTCTGGGTTAAACGACAAGCATCCTCCACAGATGCACACGGGACAGCATACGTGTGCACACACCCACACACAACCTCCTCATTCACACAGACTTCATCGTCAAAGTGACCTTTTAAGCACTCTGCCTTCGTCACCCACAGTGACCACCAGTCTGGTGCAATCACCTATCCTCTCACAGAAACAGTGATGTCTGTAATCAGTAACTCAGCATAGCAACCAGGTTTTACAACTACCTGCCTGAGCCAATTTGCTTTCTGTTTAATTTTTTTCTTTCTAAATTTCATGACTAATGTACTGCCTGAATCTGCAATGTTCTTAGCCTCCCAGGTCACTACAGAAAGCAATCTGTTTTTCTCGTACAATCATTTGAATAAGTTATACCCAGTCATCTGACTACAAGTATTCATTACACATGAGCTATAGAAAATAATCAGTCATGGATCAAGTTTAGCAGCTTCAAAACAAATGACGTAGGTAGGATTTATACAGAAGCCTTCCAGGAGTTTCTTTTGTCCAGAAATGATCTGAAATTTATCCTATGTGCATTACACAACCTTTTTGTGCATTTTATGAATATTTCTCTCGGGTCAGTATTCACTTCATGCCTTTCTAACTCAGCAAATAAAGGCTCAGATTAAAAATGGCTTTGCAGTTGGTCTAGCATGTTAATAGAGCAGTGATTATTTCAGTGCTTCAACATGGACAGTCAAAAAGATGACTTTATTATGAACCTCCTGTAAGACAAACAGTATTGTTTATAAATAAAATCTCATACTAAGAGGTCCTTAGCTTCCAAAGCAAGAAAGCAATCACTATGTTTGCAGGCAGTTAATGTTCTGCGCTTTAACTTTAGGTACATAATATCTAGATTTTCATCAACATTTTTCAAATGTTGCTCTAAGTACAGAATCCTGGGTTTTGTTCATGCATATCCGGAAACTGTTCTGTTCAGGGAATATCCCAGAGCAATGACGATGCAGAACATTTCTTTACTGTGTATTGCTACTAAGAAAAAAATACTCCCACAGTTCTTGGTTCAGTACTGCCACATTCTGAAAGGTTATTCTGACTAAAGAAGAGCTGGGCATTTCTGTGAAGAATCAAGATACCAAAAAAATTTTTTCCATAGAAATTTTAAAGTTATGCCAATAATAAATTATACCAAAGACTAATTCAAGATAGGAAACAGTGCAGGCAGGTTTGAAAGTCACATTTGAATGGTTTACAGGCTAGACGGCTTTAGACAAGTTATTTGAGTATGCCAAGCATCCAGATGGAAATAACTGAATATAATGTGTGAATAAACTATATCTAGCATAGGCTCTCAATAAATATTACCTTCCATCTTGACTCTCCATTTTGATACTGTAAATAACAAAACTGTTAGGGAATTCTATAATTTTTCATTATACATGTGTGTGGCTTATGTTTCAAGGATTACTTGCCAGTCTGTAGAGAGAAAACATCACAAATATCCCATTGTGATACACGGTAAATAACTAGCAAAAGTGGATTCATAAGTTATATTTAATATTAGTTACTTCCATTGCCTATGTATTCACAGAATAATAACCAAGGAAAGCTATTCAAATATACACACATTGCAGTATGTATATGATTAATAAATGAAAAAAGGCTTATAATTTTAAAAATATCTGGGCTCCCAGTGCCATCAGATCAATTGACACATATGACAAAAATGATTAAGTGAAAACCACATGATCACCTCCTTTGTACTATCTAGTATACTGGATCAAATATAAAACACTATTTAGTGGGACATAGTCTCCATTACATAACCCAAGAGCTGACATGAAAAGGAAGGTCAAGTCCACTTTTTCAAAGCTCTTAGGTAATCAGAGGACAGAAATATCAGGATGAGATCTTCATAAGTTGTTGATGGAAGAGGAAAAACAAATGGTTTTGAGTCTTTGATTCTCAACTGTAACCATTTCAAAATATATCACATTAATAAACATTTTTCCATCTTAATGATGAATAGCCACCTGCTGAAGTCAAAGAAACAGAAGCCCACTCTTAATTGGAAACAGTAAGATTGTGTGTATTTTCCATTGTGTATTTTGGCTTTCCAAATGTTCCATTTGAGAACTCTGAGGGTGAGCCTTAGGAACCCCCCAGTTTTCCATAAGCCAGCACATTCTCGGACACACTGCACGTGTTCAGTTTAATCAGAAGACACACAGTCGGAAAACACTGCTGGAGGCTCATGCATATTTTAATCAGTTTGTGTAAATTTTAAATGAGTTATCAGTTATGGTCAAGGCACACAATTCTGTATTTGGAAAGTTCTTAAATGGAAGGAATGGGATCCGAATGTCCTAATGCTCCTTTCTTCATTTTAGAGAAACAGCCTCTGTCATACTTGCTACCTTCTGCCAAAGGCTACAAAGATCAAACTTAGTGGTAGCAAACTAAGCTAAATAACATTTTGTCCAAGTTTCCAAAACAGGCGCTCACAATTTCCACTCAGAAAAAAATAAAGGTGGGAACTATATCTTAGCATTCTGAACCACCAACATGATGTCATAAGTAAACTTGATTCTCCCACCCCCCACTTCAAAAACCACGATTTTTTTAAGAGGCAGCAACACTTTGTGGCGCCTTCTTTTCCCTACTAAATGAGATCTATCCATAGGAACTCAATTTAGAGTCAGTATCATTTTCTGTTTAGGGCCCTATACCAATAATCAGGCACAGTTAAGCCTCTCTGATTGTAACTGATGTATCAAATGACCTGTCAAAATGTTACTTGAAAAACAAACAACTTGACTGACATCAATGGAGTATATTAATATGCAAGAACGTCATACCAATGAAATTCTACCAGGAACTCTGTTCCGTATATTCTTTAACTGGTTGTCATTCTAAATGACTTGGAGACAGTTTATATAACTGGCCATAAGAAATCCCTATGTAGATAACTGAGGATGTGTCTGGTTCAGGTTTGTTTTTAATTAAGAGAAACTTGTGGTTACAAATAGCCCAGTATTTGTCAGTAATGATGACAACATATTTTTTTACTTCAACTGGACATAAACTCAGTAGTCATCCACTTGTCAGAACATACTGAAAAGCCAAAGAATTCATCACTTCAACAGGGGATCCTATGGGAGGACCAGCACATCCATATTTTAAAATTTCACTGTATATAAGACTTTTCCAAAGAGAGATAATACTTTTGGTTCCAAAATCTGGTGGGTCTCTAGTTTTCCTCAGTGAGGAATCCAAAGGCAAAGTGTTTTTTTCTTAGTTTCAGAAGAGAGATTTTCTCAGGTGTGTCAGGAAATGTAATGGATGCCTCCTGATGAAATAAGAATAAACTTATTTAGAAAAATATGGAGAAATAGTGTATAAAAACACTGTTTCTTTGTAATGCCATGATTACTACAAAAAGGTTATGTATAGAAAGCAGGATGTGTGGCAGGTATAAGGTCTGAAAAAGTGACACTGTAACTGATACTTAACAAACAATAAGGAGCGCCTGGTTAGGCTAGGAGCCGTATCTCTGAATGTGTGTGTGTGAGTGTGCATGTGTGATCTGTATGCACGTACGTGTGTGAGAGAAAAGTCACGGCCATGAGGCAGTGAAAACACCCTCTAGGAGAAGTGGCATCAATTTCAATGGGATAAAGAATGAGAAAAACATATTTTCCAGATCATAAAGACTTTTAAAGCAACTTTATACAAAGGTACGGGCCTGATTTCTAAAGGGGGCATTATATAAAGATTATAAAAGGAATCATGACATGGCTTGATTTATACTTCAGTTGTATTGTATCAAGTGCGGTTTTAAAGACCGAACTGTGGATCAAGGGTAACTTTCTGAAAAGGACCACCAGTATTTTGGCAACACTCCCATCAAGAAGTGGAGTCTCCTAGATGTCCATTGGCAGACAAAAGGATAAGGAAATTTTGGTACATATATACAATGGAATATTACTCAGCTATAAGAAAGAACACATTTGAGTAAGTTCTAATGAGGTGGATGAAACTGGATCCTGTTATACAGAGTGAAGTAACTCAGAAGGAGAAACACCAATATGGTATATTAATGCATATATATGGAATTTAGAAACACAATAACGATGATCCTATATACAAGGCAGCAAAAGAGACACAGATGTCAAGAACAGACTTTTGGATTATGTGGGAGAAGGCAAGCGTGGGATGATTTGAGAGAACAGCATCGAAACATGTATATTACCCTATGTAAAATAGATGACCACTGCAAGTTTGGGCACTCAAAGCTGGTGACCTGGGACAACCCAGAGGAATAGGGTAGGGAGGTAGGCGGGAGGGGATCAGGATGCAGAGACACATGTGTGATTCACGTCAATGTATGGCAAAAACCACCACAACATTGTAAAGAAATTATCCTCCAATTAAAACATATTAATTTAAAAAAGAAGAAAAAGAAGTGGAGTCCGCAACTCTTTCCCTGAAATCTAGACACGCCTGTTATTGCTTCAATCAATAGAGTGCAGTTAAGCAATGATATGTAATTTGCTATGCTTCTCCTTAAGAGACAAAGGACCTCCCTTTCCTTTGGGCATCACTTAGGAGACCTCTCTTGGAAGCCAGCTGCCATGTAGTGAGAAGCCTAAACCACATGGCATGGACATAGACAGTCTTCAGTTATCTTGCCAGGGAGTCAGACATAATACTAAAAAAGCCTCCAAATGCCGCTAGACCCCAGCCACTTGATTCTTCCTAGCTGAGACCACAAACATCATGGAACAGAGACCAAAGAAACTCCCTGTGCCCTTTCTTAATCCTGAGCTACAGAATTTATTAACATTATTTTTTAAAACCTGTTTAATGTCACTAAATTTGGGGATGATTGTTACACGGAAATAGATAAGTGGAATAAGGTCCACATTTAAAACAAGATCCATTACATTATTTTTCAGGTAGTTCACTATCAGATTTTTCTTCAGTAGAATCCAAAATACACTGCCTTATACAAATGCAATAGGGAAGAGTGTTATGTATGCTTTTAGATTTCACTTTTGTTAAAGATAAAGACTTCACTTTTTTAAGATCACTTCCTCAGCAGAAGCGAGGAAGGTACAGAGAGATTTACACAAACTCCCTGTCCCATATGTGCGCAATCTCCTCCATTAGCAACATCCCCCACCAAAGTGTACATTGATTGCAACTGATAAACCTACGCTAACAAATCATTATCACCTGAAGTCCACAGTTTACCTTAGGATACATTCTTGGTGTTACATTCTATCGGTTATATTCATGGGCAATGACAGGTATCAATCATTTCAGCATCATTCAGAGTATTTTTTACTCCCTTCTTAAAAAAAAAACAACTTTTCTATTATGTAGTTTTTAAACCTAAGTATTTTAAAATTTCTAATTTGGAGAGAGAGGGAGGAAAAAAAAAAAAGAGAGAGAGGGAAGATGGTTTGTTTGTTGTATGTTTGTTTCTATCCATTCTTGATATAACAGGAAATCTTCTTTTACAGAATTACCCTTAGGCATGAAGCCCATCATAGTGTAATATTTCTCCACTAACACAGAACCCTCACATTTAAGAAAAAGAGAACCTCCTTTAAGTTCAGACAACTCCCCCACTTGAATTCTAGCATTATGCATACTTTGAAACAGATGTTGTTCTAGTCACGTGTACTCTTTCTTTATTTTACTAAGTTCATATTTACTGCTAAAATGTTTCTTTTAAACTTGCCTTTGTGTATCAGGGAAAATAAACAAAACACAAAAATGAAAGACAACTGATTCACTTATTTCCTTTAGGCTGACAGATTTCATAGAAAGTGCTTTTGTAATAAAAAAATATTAATGAAGTAGCAATGTTTTGTGCAGACATTTGCTCCTCTGTCTACTTCATTTATAAATACATTTTAATGAGGTAATAGAGACTACACAGCTCTGCAAGTGTTCCTTTCTCTAACATTTGTTCTGAATTCAAAGATTAGAAACAGCTAATCTGCTGCATTTTGGGGGCTGGTTCATGAATACAGCATTTAAAGCACATTGTTCGAGCATCTGGAAAGCTAACATCTCATAAATAGCCCATCCTCCCAAACATATGATTAGACAATAAGGGTAATCTGAAATTTGTTTAAAATCAGTAGCCATAAAGTAGATACAGTGTACTACAAATTGTCCCTCCCCTCTCCCTACCCTCCACCCCAGCGTGTGTATTGAAACATGCCTTAATGGGCCTTCATTTGCCAAGAAGACACTCAGAGTAGAGTTTGTCTTTGTACAATTAAATTATGCACATTGTCAAATCTTCTCATTTAAGAAATCTATATTTTACTGAATCATATCTAAGAATTAAGTCAGGTCTGCCCTGGAGGTACTTCATGTGTCTCCATTCTCCTGTTAAGAGGATTAAAGGCCAACTCTCAATGTTTTTTCTCAATAGATTTTTTTCCCCATTATTACTCAAGCCTGTGAATATTTAACCATAACAATCAGCAGACTTTAATAAAGGAGACTGTTCAAGTAGACAGTCAACCTTCTAATCAACACACAGAAAAAAAACCACATGTAACACAAGGTTCAAATTTTTTCCTTATTTCAGATATATAATATATATTCCTTTCTAAATTAAAAACTATGATGTAATCAAAATTTAGACAAAAATATGATCAGCTTACATGATATAAGATGCAAGTCCCTGGGGGTCACATATATCAAGTTTATTGTAATATCCTAGAAAAACTTGTTACCTAAAAGTAGTTTCCAAAGAGGAAAATATTTATGACTGAAGTATCCCAGAGTCAGTTTATTTCATAAATTTATGACTGAAGTAGCTAACATTTATAGAGTTCAGTCTTACTCAAGTATGTATATATTTAAGCATACATACTAGGCATAGCAAGAAGTACTCTACATGGACTATTTCATATACTCTTCAGAACAATCCTGTTAAGTAGGTACTACTAACAGTTTCCATTTTACAGATGAGGAAACTGAGACAAAGTTTACAAAACAGACCTAGAGTCATACAATTACAAAGCTCATTAAATTTTCAAGTTTATAAGAAGTATTTATCATTGTCTTGGTTTGTAGGCAAGGAAAGCGAGGCTAGACAGTTTAAGGTCACAAATACATTAGTAGCAGAACATGATCCAATCATGCTCTTCTCAATCACAGTCAATAAAATGCTTTTTATTTCACATTCTGTGTAGGGGTCTTTAATTTTTAAGTCCCGTTTGTTCTCATTTGTAGCCATCTCTTCCTAAATATGCTGTGTTCTTCCAGCCAATGTATTAATCATCCAATGATTATTCAGTCATCACTTGTTATAGGTGTTCACAACTGACATTCATAGAATTACCTTTTATTTACGTACATGTTATGTTCTGTAAGTATGTTGCTTTGCCACTCAAAATTATGCTTAGGGGATTTGTGCATGTAATATATGTATGTATATGGGCCGTTACTTTTCATTTCTAGCTATATCTATCCTATAAACATACTGTATTATTTCTTTCTCTTTTTCATCATAAAAAAAAATGCTATATCAACATACCTGTACATATCTCTTTGGGCTTATTTACAGAAGCTTCTGGTTCAATGCACATGTGTCTTTTTCAACCTATGCTTTTCCAAAGTAGTTGTATACAAATTCACACTTTCACCCACTACACAGTTATCCCTACCAGATGCCTCATCAAATTTTCCCTAATGTATATTGTCCAGGCCTTCAAATTCTGTTTGAGGCTGTGTTTGTGTGAAAGTCACTCAGTCACGTCCAACTCTTTGCAACCCCATGACAGTAGCCTGCCAGGCTCCTCTGTCCATGGAATTCTCCAGGAAAGAATACTGGAGTGGGTAGCCATTCTCTCCTCCAGATCTTCCCGACCCAGGGATCGGACCTGGGTCTGCTGCACTGCAGGCAGATTCTTTACGACCTGAGCCACTAGGGAAGACCTTGTTCAAGGCTATGAAGTGGTATTCTTACTCTTTTTATGCATTTCCTTGATTACTAGTTTCTTAATTGTTCAGATTTCTTCTTCCGTAATTCATTTATCATTCGCCAATTCCTCCACTGGCTAGTTTATATTCTTTGATCTAAAAAGCTTTTTCTATTTGTCTGTCATATACGTTCTTTCTCAGACAAAGCTGGCTTTAGCTTTATTCACAGTATCCTTTATTACAGAAGGACTTTAAAGATAGTAAAGCTTATCTATTATTTTCTTATTGACCAGCAAAATAAATTCAAATTCTTATAAATGGATGTTTTTTTCACCCAAGATTTTTTTAAATGGCCCCCTTATTTGTAACTATCTCAAAGAAAATTAAGAGAAAAATAAGAACTGGACTAATTCCTTCTTTGCATTGAGCCAAGTGCTCCTCAAAGTAACTGTTTACATCCTTGATTATTATCAATAAAATTTAGAATTCATCACTTCATCTTCAGTGGCACTTTTTTATTTTGTACTATTTTAAGTAAAAATATTTATCCCTTTTATTAAGGTAACATCATTAGGACCCCCATAACTTATATGATTATATATTTTATCAACTGACCCATCTGTAGTATTTTATTTTATCCTATTTGTACCTGGGTATCACAGTTAGGTATATATATATCACATATATATGCCTCCTTCTTTATTCGGAGTCAGTTTTTCTTATTACTGAGGTATCACATTTTTAAGCTTTCAGAGAAGGTAGAAATATTAATTGCATGTACAACTGAAAAATGTTATATAACTAAAGTATTATAAGGACAAAATATACTTCCCTATAATTCATGATCTATAAAATATTTTTTAAATATAATGTATCTCAAAAATATAGAAGTTGGAAACAATCCAATTTTGAAAGGTAGCACCTAATGAGTCTTTCTCTAGCCTATATTATTCTTTTGGAAATTATGTGGAAGACTTAATAGTTCCTTATATAGTTCTACACATCAAACATCCTGCCATTACCTACGTAACTACAATAAGTCACTAAATCTCATTTTCCATTTATGTGTAATAAAATAGTACTTAGGCAAAATAATTTTCAAAATTCTATTCTTTTATAAGTTTGTTAACCTATACACACACACACACACACACACACAAATTCTAAAGGGTTTCAACAGCAGCAATGAAACTAAAATTTCATTTTGACATTCAGCTGCCCAGAACGGGATAGGCAACTTCCTTTCTTCAATATATCTACTGAAAAAAAAAAACCATTACTCACAACCCAAAGGCAGAGTGCCTCAGAAGAAATGGGTTCTGATGATGTCAGATATTTATTGTTGCTTCCAGAACAGAAGGAATTGAAGAGTCTTTCCTTCCCCATAAAGTAGGAAACATTTCAGTCTAAGAATATGTATAACACAGGACTCTGTACAAGTGACCCTATTTATCCATTTTCTGTATTATCTCTGAAAAAACTTTAGTTGATTTATTTCCTATACATTGAAATTGCTATTTGTGGAATTCAACCAATTTCAATTTCATATATAAAAATCTATGCCTTTTACTCTTCCATTTTCTATCCATCAGACCCATTACTGAATAGATAGTAGTGAGTTTGAAAGAAAAAGAAAATGAAAAACTCTCAGGAGAGTAGCTATTCAAACCTCTCAAGATAAAATACAGAGCAAGGAAGACAGCTCTCTTCTGAACGAGCAAGTCCTCTATCTTCCCAACGGAGATCCTCTCTATAGATTTCCTACTGCAATAGACCTAGTCTTTCTTTTAAAAGTAATTACATGGGTTTTAATATTAAATTATATGGATTCCTAAACCTTTAATTTGGTTTAAACTACTCAAATCTTTTAAAGCAGGTTTTCTCAGGGAAAAAAATTATTAATAAGTTTCATGAAAATGGCTCTAATGGAGACAGAAGGTGTCAGCCATTCATTGTTTTGGCTGGGAAAACTCATAAATCCAAGTTGTAATTTGGACAAAATAGAGCTGTACCATTTATTTAGTTTGCTTGTGTTAACATACTATTGTCTCATTTTTCTTGTTTTGTTTGAAATACAGGCTTGATTTTTTTCATTGGTTTTTTTCATTGTAAGATAATTCTGTCTAGCTTTTTCATCCAGTGCAAACATCACTAATATTACAATAAGATCTTGTTCATTAGTCCTCACATGTAACCAAGTTCCAGGTTTAGCTTGCCCTAAATCTTAGACAAAGCAATTTAACCAAAGCACATTCTTAATAATTTAATCTTTGGTCTTCTAGTTTACAATTTACATAAAAATGATTATTCTCCCAACACTATTGTTTTCTATTTAACTAAATATTAGTGGCACTACTGTATAAAATATTTATTCAAAAAGCAATTAACAGGGTTTCCCTGGTGTCTGTCGTAAAGACTGTCTGCTAATACAAGAGACAGGGGTTTGATCCCTGATCCAAGATCCCACATGCTCCACAGCAACTAAGGCTGAGCACCACAACTATTGAGCCTATGCTCTAGAGCCCAAGAACCGCAACTAACAAGAGAAGCCACGACAATGAGAAACTCAAGCACCATAACTAGAGTAGGCCGTGCTCCCAGGAACTAGAGACAAGCCCCCGCAGCAACGAAAACCCAGCAAAGCCAAAAATAAATAAATAAAAATAAATTTAAAAAAAAAAAAACATAAAAAGCAGTAACAATAAGTTACTAACATTACATGTCAATCATTATGTGTCCTACCTAGCACTTCACTAAACATTTTTCAAAGGATTATTTCATCAATCCTGCTGCATCCGAAGAAGTAAATATTATCCCCATTGTAGGAAGAAGGAAACTGACTCATATCTGCTAAGTAATTAGCCAAGGGTCATACAGCTAAAGATGGTACAGCTAAGAGTCACAGCCAGGCAATGGGTTCGAGTCAATGCTTTTAAATGCTATGAATTACTACCTTCTAGTCTGTAATGCTAGAGAGACCTACTTTTTTTCTTGAACTTATCCTTTTCCACTGGTGACTTTACAATTTGATTAATATTAACACACAAAAATACAAACAAATGTATGAACTAACAAGTACACTTAATTAAAAATGTACTCATGCTGTGAATGCTGTTTGAATGCAATAAAAAGTAAATTTATTTTGTATAACTACTGGAGCAGTTAAAAAATGAAAACATCAAAACTCTTAATTGCTTCTACTCAGCAACTTGTGCTGATGAACACTAATAACATTTTCCAGCTCACAATTTATTTCTTGCCTTTACTGGCTTAAATAATTGAAAACTGGATGACAGGTTTGACTTTGCTTTTTTATTGGGTAAAAAAATCTTATAATTACATAGTACAGTTTACCTCAACAGGCATAACAGCACAGATTTAAAGCAACTGATTGTTATTTTAGACCAACTTTAATTTAAAAATCTGTTGTTTCTTGTTCAAAGACTCCTTTCCTCAATCTGTGCTAAATGACCAGACTCTAAAAGTTTGTCACCTCTGGGCTTGCCTTTTGGAGAAAGTATTTTAAAATTCAGGCATAACCAATAATATAGTCTTCCTGAGGTCCAAGACATTTTTTCATATTTCATGCCATCACAAAACCCAATAAAACACTCTAGAAATAAAAAGGTATAATAAATATCACTTTTTGTTGCTGTTGTTCAGTTGCTAAGTTATGTCCAACTCTTTGCAACCCCACAAACTGCAGCACTCCAGGCTCCTCTGTCTTCCACTGTCTCCTAGTATTTGCTCAGATTCATGTCCACTGAGTCACTTATCCAACCATCTCATCCTCTGTTGTCCCCTTCTTCTCCTGCCCTCAATCTTTCCAAGCATCAGGGTCTTTTCCAATGAGTTAGCTCTTCACATCAGGTGGCCAAAGTATTAGAGCTTCAGCATCAGTCCTTCCAATGAATATTCAGGGCTGATTTCCTTCAGAATTGACTGGTTTGATCTTCCAGCTGCCCAAAGGACTCTCAAGGGTGTTCTCCAGCACAATAGTTCAAAAGCATCACTTCTTTGGTGCTCAGCCTTCTTTATGGTCCAACTCTCACATCCATACATAACTACTGGAAAAAAATACGTAACTTTAACTATACAGACCTTTATCTTTGTCGACAAAATGATGCCTCTGCTTTTTAACACACTAAGATTGTCATAGCTTCCCTTCCAGGGAGCAAGCGTCTTTTAATTCTGTGGCTGCAGTCACTGCCCTCAGTGATTTTGGAGCCTGAGAAAAGAAAATCTGTCACTGTTTCCACTTTTCCCCCTTCTATTTGCCATGAAGTGATGGGACCGTATGCCATGATCTCGGTTTTGAATGCTGAGCTGTAAGCTAGCTTTTTCACTCTCTTCTTTTACCCTCATCAAGAAGCTCTTTAGCTTCTCTTCACTCTCTGCCATTAGAGTGGTATCATCTGCATATTTGAGGTTGTTGATATTTCTCCTAGCACTTAAAAAGATATGAACTAAATACCACAGGGCCTTCCCCATAGCTCAGGTGGTTAATCATCTGCCTGCAATACAGGAGACCTGGGTTTGATTCCTGGGTCGGGAAGATCCTCTGGAGAAGGAAATGGCAACCCACTCCAGTATTCTTGCCTGGAGAATCCCATGGACAGAGGAGCCTGGCAGGCTACAATCCACGGGATTGCAAGAGTCAGACATGACTTAGTGACTAAACCACCACCACCAAAGCCCACAGGAGACTGGAAGACAGGACTCTCCAGATGAGGCAATCAAGAGAGGCTTCGCCGAGAAGGTGGTGTTTATGGCAGGTTTTCACTGGAGCATGACTAAATTCAAACAGACTGGAGGGAAGGGGATATTTCAAACAAATGGACTGTGCCTGGAAACATACTCCAGCCAGCTGGAAAGTAAAGGTGTTTAGAAAGTAAATCTGAGATGAATGGGGGAGAGGGCATGCTGAACCTGGACTGTCAAACTGAGGTTTTGATATTCTATTTGGGAAATCTTAAGGAGACACAGAATATTCTGAACCATTCAGTCTTAAACCAGACAGTGAACAGTAATCAAGAGTAGAATGGAATCCAGGGATGTTTACTATAAAATTACTGCCTGGAAAAGTGGTCACTGGTATTGAGGATCTTGAAGATACGTTGCAGACATAGAGCTCATGTCCTTACAGCCTTGGGAGTTACAACAATGCCTTAAGAGGTCACCAGACTGCATTAATGAAGGTGAACAGCAGCAGCTGGCGTCAGTAAACAGTCAAAATGCAGAGAGGAACTGCTGAAAAATCACATATCCGGGACTCAGCCCTTGGGAGCAAAGGTTTGTCAACATCTCCCCATCTTAAGTCAGAGGCAGCAAGGAAACCTACCTCCTTGAATAGGGCTCAGGGAGGAAGACCAGTGTCATCAGAGGGTTCACTTTCAACAGGGGAGCAAGTGGGAATAATGACGCCCAGATGGGGTAAGCAATGAAACAAGCATTCCTTGGGACCAATGAAAAGACCAGTAGGTGGGAAGGCCATACATGAGTGACCTAGACAGGGTTAGGATGAAGATTAGTAGCAAGTAAGTTAGAGGAGGAAATGGCAGGCCATGTGATTCCACAAAATACTCCTAAAAAATATAATAAAGTCACAGTTCAGTTCAGTCACTCAGTCGTGTCCGACTCTTTGTGACTCCATGGACTGCAGCATGCCAGGCTTCCCCGTCCTTCAGCAACTCCCGGAGCTTGCTCAAACTCATGTCCATCGAGTGGGTGATGTCATCCAACCATCTCATTCTCTGTTGTCCCCTTCTCGTCCTGCCTTCAATCTTTCCCAGTATCAGGGTCTTTTCCAAGGAGTCAGTTCTTTGCATCAGGTGGCCAAAGTATTGGAGTTTCAGCTTCAACATCAGTCCTTCCAGTGAATATTCAGGACTGATTTCCTTCAGGATGGACTGGTTGGATCTCCTTGCAGTCCAAGGACTTTCAAGAGTCTTCCACAACACCACAGTTTCAAAGCATCGATTCTTTGGTGCTCATCTTTCTTTATAGTCCAACTGTCACATCCATACATGACCACTGGGAAACCCATAGCTTTGACTAGATAGACCTTTGTTGGCAAAGTAATGTCTCTGCTTTTTAATATGCTGTCTAGGTTGGTCATAGCTTTTCTTCCAAGGAGCAGGCATCTTTTAATTTCATGGCTGCAGTCACCATCTGCAGTGATTTTGGAGCTCAGAAAAATAAAGGCCAAAAAAATAAAGTCACAATCATAGTCCTATCACGAGGATGGTTAGCTAAGCTTCTGGCGGTGAGTATAAAATGATTCCATCTAGTTCCTTGCACAATAAAAGATCTTTGGTTGAATTTAGACTTTAAATGGTCCTAAGAACTGAATAAAGGGATCATGTACCTCCACACCCTAAGTAATTCCAATAAACACATTGACTATATAGAAAAGAAGAAAAGAAAGGCAATTAAGTACCCTTTTTTCTCATGATGACCAAAGTCATCAAAATCATACTATTTCCAAAACTAAGAGAAAAATAAAAACAAGCAAACAAAAATACGAGTTTTAGGTCAGCTTGTTTTGCTGCAGCCTGAAGTACATGGCTGGTCTGCTTTTAAAAAATGGAATTTTGTTCATAATGCATAAGCCATTGTACTTTCAATCAACTGTTTTCTGATAAATATTAGTCATTAGTGCTTTTATTCACCTTTCTTCTTTGTATTCAGAGAAGCTTAATATTTAATGCTGTAAAAGTAGAAACTTAATCAAATTCATTTGTATAAACCCTTGGGTAACTAAAACCTATTTTCACAGAAGACAATTTACAATGAAATATAGTAGCATTAAAGATTTTTTTTTAAGATTTCTTTTAAATGGGCACATATAATCTAGGATATAAATTTAATACAAGGCCTACATTTTGTACCTAAAGCTTATATAAGTAAAATCAAATGTAAAGTATTATCATTAATTACAATAATAGTGTAATAGTATTTTATATGAATAAAATATTCTCAATCAATAAAATGATTAATTTAGCTTTGATCACAGTACTTATTGTAACACACATACAAAATATTGTAGACCTGTATTTTTATAGAATTTCAAGCATTGCAATAAAAAGCTTTACTGACTAATTTTGGGAATGCCAGATTTACTTTATCAGTATACCTATTTTTCAAACATTAGTCAGTGTTGTACTCCATTAGCTGTTACTCCATGGCTGCTGCCTTTTGTTCTCAGTAGATCACAAAAGTGCAAGGCACAAAACTCCCTGATTGCATTCCCATTCTAGTTTTCATAGGTGAAGATCTAAGGATATTTAGTGAAGTGAAATGGATTCTGAGTTTTCTGATTTTATAATTCTTTTAAACAGGTTCCTTTGGTGGTTAATGTTCTGGGCCCATAAGTCTAGGAAAATGTCTCTGTTTGGCCCTCCCACAGAGAGTTCATGTATATAGGTATAGGCCTATAAATCACTTATTTTTAAAATTAGAAACACTTAAACAAAAACTCCAGAGTAACATAACACAAACACTAATGAAACCACCATCCCTGTTTGTCCATTCTTAACACTGTGCCATATGTGCTTCAGATCTCTTGCTCATTAAGTTATAGACAGAATTCAGGCCCTCTACATAAAGCTATCAAGAAATTACTTAGAAGTAGAGAATTCTGTAAAAATACTTTTCAGATACGTGAGGTTTTTAAGTTATTTATCAATGTTTTTTCTTTTTTCTTTTTCAAACTCGAGGGTTGGCTTTCAATACATTGCTGCAAGAAAGCTGCTCTGCTATGTATGAAACTCTGACCTAGAAGCAGGTTGTCAACAAAAAGGTTGGCACCTTCTGTTGCACCAGGTTCACGAATGTGTAGTGTGAGACAGGCGAGGAAGTGGCTGCACCTCCGGCCGTGCCCTGTGTCTCAGGATAAAGGGTTCTCCACCATCACATGTTTTTAACTATACAGAATCAAAAATGTCTATATTACATCAATATTTGGTGCTTACAGAGTTGGCTTGATGCCACAATATATGATCCACTTTGTAAATAGTCACTGTATAATTGAAAATATAGTTTATTTTCTAATTGCTGGGTTCAGGACTCTAATATGTCCGTTAGATCAGGTCTGTTAACTGCTGTCAAGGTCTTAATACATTTTTATTAATTTTTCATTTTTAACTGTTTGATCCAGTGACTCTCAAAGTGTGATCCCCAGTCCAGCAGCATCAGTTTCCTGGGATTGTTGGAAAGGTAAATGCTCAGGTCACCCCAGATCTACTGAACCAGAAACCCAGTGGGGACAGGGAGTAAGGCAAAGCAATCTGTTTTAACCTGCAAGTTATCGTAGTGTATGATACAGCAGAGAAAGTACTGGCTTGAACTACATACCTCTGAATAAAAATGATGTAGTATTTGCATATAAACTGTATATGTCCTCCCATACATTTTAAATCATCTCTACATTATCTATAATACCTAATACAATGTAAACGATATGTTCAGTTCAGTTGTTCAGTCGTATCTGACTCTTTGCAACCCCATGAATCGCAGCACGCCAGGCCTCCCTGTCCATCACCATCTCCCAAAGTTCACCCAGAGCCACGTCCATCGAGTCCGTGATGCCAACCAGCCATCTCATCCTTGGTCGTCCCCTTCTCCTCCTGCCCCCAATCTCTCCCAGCATCAGAGTCTTTTCCAATGAGTCAGTTCTTCGCATGAGGTGGCCAAAGTACTGAAGCTTCAGCTTTAGCATCATTCCTTCCAAAGAAATCCCAGGGCTGATCTCCTTCAGAATGGACTGGTTGGATCTCCTTGCAGTCCAAGGGACCCTCAAGAGTCTTCTCCAACACCACAGTTCAAACGCATCAATTCTTCGGCGCTCAGCCTTCTTCACAGTCCAACGATATGTAGACAGTTGTAAATACAAATATAAATGCTAAGTTTTGCTTTTTAGAACTCTCTTCAAATTTCCTTTCCCAAATATTTTCGAGTCACAATGGTTAAATTTGAGGGTGTGGAACTCATGGATACAGGGTAACTACACATTTATATGCATCAATTCAGACTGTGAATTTATCATTTTTTTCCTTGTAAATCTGTTTTTCTTTAGCTATTTAATGGCTATGTTATTTGGGAGTATACAGTGTCAGACTTTATTTTTGGGGGCTCCAAAATCACTGCAGATGGTGACTGCAGCCATGCAATTAAAAGACGCTTACTCCTTGGAAGAAAAGTTATGACCAACCTAGATAGTATATTCAAAAGCAGAGACATCACTTTGCCGACTACGGTTTGTCTAGTCAAGGCTATGGTTTTTCCTGTGGTCATGTATGGATGTGAGAGTTGGACTCTGAAGAAGGCTAAGCACCAAAGAATTGATGCTTTTGAACTGTGGTGTTGGAGAAGACTCTTGAGAGTCCCTTGGACTGCAAGGAGTTCCAACCAGTCCATTCTGAAGGAGATTAGCCCTGGGATTTCTTTGGAAGGAATGATGCTGAAGCTGAAACTCCAGTACTTTGGCCACCTCATGCGAAGAATTGACTCATTGGAAAAGACTCTGATGCTGGGAGGGATTGGGGGCAGGAGGAGAAGGGGACGACCGAGGATGAGATGGCTGGATGGCATCACTGATTCGATGGACGTGAGTCTGAGTGAACTCCAGGAGTTGGTGATGGACAGGAAGGCCTGGCGTGCTGCGACTGATGGGGTCGCAAAGAGTCGGACATGACTGAGTGACTAAACTGAACTGAATATCCAAATTAATCTACTGTCCTGGCAAACATGTAACAGGATAATCCTTTCTGTATAATAATTGTCCATCTTTGACCCATGACCCTCCAAAACTAAACCAAACTGTTATATCCACAGGACTGTGAGTAAATCAGGCATGAACACTATCTTTCCTTTGAATCTCATTTTCTGAAAGACTTGAGGAAATACAGACTGGGCTCAGGGTTGGATATTGGGAGAAAACTGGCCAACTAAAGGCTTTAAGGAAAAGGTCATCAAAAAGACAAGAGTCCAAAGGTGAAATGAAACAAGAAAATTCAGATAGACTGTCCCATCATGCAACTTACAGAAAGGGCTAGTCAGAGAAAGAGAAGGTGTTGTGAACTGAATTGTCCTGGCTCCATGCCCAAATGTCGAAATTCCTAAATTTAAGTCCTAATCTCCTAGTACAAAATGTGATTATATTTGGAGATAAGGGCTTTAAAGAGGCAACTAAAGAAAAAAAGAAGTCATGTGGGTGATACCTAATTCAATTATGACTGGTATCCTTATTGGAAGAGATTAGGACAAAGGACATGAAGATACACAGGGAAGATGGCTATCTACAGAGCAAGGAGAAGCCCTCAGAAGATTATCAACCCTCATGACATCTTGATCTTGGACTTCTAGCCTCCAGAATCCTCAGAAAATAGACTTCTGTTGTTTAACCTATCAAGTCTATGGTGCTTTGTAATGGCATCCTTAGAAAACTAATAAAGGAGATAAGCGCAGGATGGGAAAGAAAGACTCCATACCAAAACAATAGCAGATAATGACCAAGGGCAGGATATTGACCCTGAAAAATAACCTCTGGAGCCTGGAAAAGTTATAAATGCTTTTTACAGAGTCTCTGAAACCACAAATAAACAGAACATCACAAAATGCTCCGCAAACATGTTCATTCAAAACATCTTAAATGTACTAATATGACGACTTTTCAACAAATATTTATTGAACAGGTACTATGTGCCAGGCACTGTTGGCCTTGGGATACTGCAGTAAACAAAAAGGTTAGCATTCCAGCATTCTCTGAAATATCCACTCTGGTGGGAAGTAACAACAGTGAACAACAGAGCTATTAAATACATGAATGATCATATAGTGTATTGGAAATGATAAATGCTATAGAGCAAACACAGTAAGGGGGATTAAGGGATGTTTACAATTTAAATATAGTTCCAGGATAGGCTTCATTGAAGAGAAGAAATCTGAGGAGAGACTTAAAGGCAGTATTGACCTTGGGTCTGGTACTGTATTAAGCCATACACAGGGATTATCTAACTTATTCTCAAGATACTTAATGGAAAAATATACTATACCTATTTTACAGATAAAGAAACTCAAGCTTAGGAAAATATGGAGTTATTGCCTGGACGGACCAGCATAACTGAGTAAACCAAATATTTAGTGAATAACCAAAGCCAGCTCCAGACCCTCCTCAAGGGCAAATGAGGGAAGCATGGAAGAAAATAAGTAAATAAGGTAGGAATGCCAAGTGCAAAATGAGAGAGAAGTGTAAGAGATTACAGGAGAATGAAGGTGTAGCAATGCTAGGGCATCGTTTTCAAAGGGAAGAATCCTTAGAGAAGTGAAAGTGAATTTCATGTGCTGTGTTTAAATAGTGTTTTTAGCACAACATATACTCAGCAAGTTAAAATGCAGATCAAAATACTCCTAAGATAGATCAAGAGGCTGCTAAACAGTTAAAGAAAATAATTGTCAGAAAATAATTGTCAAAGATAATGGGCCAATTAAACAAACTATAGTGTATAGTCATGTTAAGTAGATATTAAAATGTCTAAAAATAATTTTGATATGAGAAAATGAGGATATGTTATTGCTATTGAGATGACAACATATAAATACGCTATCAACAGTTTTTTTTTTTTTAGCTCTGTGTAAGTTTGTATATGTGGGATATGCATGGGTGTGTATCAAATAAACAGACACAGGGAAAGACTAGAAGAAGGGAAGCAATTTTTGTATCAGTATAGCAGGGTAAAAGATGACCATCTACAAAGAACAATGGTTTAAACAAAAGTGTTTTGTTTTTTTTCTTCTTACACACTTAGAGAAGTCTAGAGTCTGGCAGCCCAGAGTGGGTATGAAGATTTCATGAAGCTATCAACGACCCAGACTCCTTCTAGTTTATCACTCTGCCATCCTTACAGTATGAGCCTCATCCTCAGGTCCAGTGAGACTGAGAAGCACTATCCAACAGCTATCTATTCTAGTCAGCAATATGGAGGAAAAGGGTGACGAGGAAGAGTACCCTCCTGCTTAAGATGATTTCTCAAGACCACACCACACTTCTGCCCAGAACACAGACAGCCATCTACAGCATGGCAGGATACATCAAATTCCAGTCTAACTGTTGTTGCTCTTTTTCCCAAGAAAAACAGGGGCAAGAAAGCACCTAGTAGTTCCTGTCATAGACTTTTCTATATTCTCTCCAGTTCAGAGAAACCATGGGTTAATATTTATAATTTTGGAAGTTTTCAAAGGTTTTTGAACTTGGATACTCAAGTTGTTAAGTGATACCAAAACATAAGCAATCTGTAAAGAAAGGGCTTAAAGTTAAAGAGAAAAAACTAAATTATTGACAGGCTAATGTCTACTCATCATAAATATTAAGGAACTATATACTACCTTAGGTAACAAAATCCAGGCATGTTTAATGTGTTTACTGTCTATAAGCATACCACAAAAATAATTATTTCAAGGCCTATTAGGTTATAAAATATACTTTTAAAAGAGTTGCAAAATTACATACTTTAGCATCCGAAAGTTCATTAGCACTTTTAGAACATTTGGAAACAGTTGGTGGTGGTTTAGTTGCTAAGTCGTGTCCCACTCTTGCAACCCCAGGGACTGTAGCCCGCCAGGTTCCTCTGTCCATAGGATTTTCCAGGCCAGAATACTGGCAAGAATACCAGTATTCTTGCCTGGAAAGCTCAGTCAGTAAAGAATCTGCCCTCAGTGCAGGAGACTAGGGTTCAATACCTGGGTTGGGAAGATCCCCTGAAGAAGGAAATGGCTACCCACTCCAGTATTCTTGGAAACATTTAGATAAATTCTGAACACAAGACAATGGGATCAAGATTAATATATTAATAAAATTCCCAAAATAAGAGCAAATTTAAGACAGCATAAGATTTTAACAGTACATGACTTAGAAAATAAGTCACACTTTGCATAGCAGCATATTTTGCTAAATTGATAAAGCTAGTACAATGGTAAAAAAAAAAAGATTAAAAACAAAAAGAATCAAAATCACTGTCTACATGGTATCTGTAGTATGATCTACAGTATACAGTACAATGGAAATCATGTATAAGAGACATTTAGTAATGTCTACAGAATAACAAAGAATAATTAGCAAAAAAAAAAAAACCTCTACCCAGTTGAGAAAAAAATATTTCCCAACAACAAACTATGCATTTACTGTTATTAAATATTTGAAGAGGACCAGAAGTATACTGTTTACCCTCACCAACCACAGACCCAATACAGTGCTTAAAATTCATAATCTAGGGTGAGAAGTTGATGAATTAATTTAATAACAGCTCAGGATGTTACAGCTACTATATTAAATACACATATCAATTATAAGATGCAACTTGATTTCAAATAATAAAATGTGAAAAAAAACTCTTAAATTTAAGGAAATATATTTTTGCATATATTTTGCAAATATACTTTTGCAAAAATCAGTATTTTGCATCTAACCAAGTGTAAGATGCAACTTGATTTCAAATAATAAAATGTAAAAGAAAACTCTTAAACTTAAAGAAATATAGTTTTGCATATATTTTGCAAATATACTTTTGCAAAATATCAGTATTTTGCATCTAACCAAGTAAGTTGTGTTTCCTTCAACATCTAATAGGTGATAGTTGCTGCTATTATTTATTCATTGATTATCAAACTAAAATAAAAATTTATCATTGTCAAGCATTCTCCCAAGCCCTGGGGATATAGGTATAAACAAGACAAATCCCTGGCTTGTGGAGCTTACATTTTACTGTGGAGACAATTAACAAATAAAATATAACTGCAGGCAGCAATAAGTGATACAAGGAAAAATAAAACTGAAGAAGAAAATAATCAAGCATGAGGAGAAGGAAGGGGTATTTTGAATTTGGGCAAGGCAAGCCTCTCCAGGGATATAACGCTTGGGTAAAGTTTCAGCTGAAAGGAGCTTGGGTGCCACATTAATACCCAAAGGAAGGACAGTCCAGACAGAGGAGTCCACAAGTACAAACGCCCTGAGGCATACATGCTTAAACTGTAAGGAGAGGGACTGGGAGGAGAGGGGAGGGAAGACAGAGGTGATGAGTGAGAAGGGCAGCCAGTGGCCAGATCAAGCAAGGCCCCATGAGCCACGCTAAGGTGTTCAGGTATTATTTACTCAGTGTGCAAGCAGAAGCCAGAGGGCAAGTTTACAGTAGAGCAGTGATGTGATGGGACACACTAGAAGTATCCTTCTGGTCACTAAGAAGAAAAGGGACCACAGACAGACAAGGGTACAAGCAGAGAAACCAACAAGTGACAGACAGGCAACTGAGTGGCAGTGGCAAGGACAAGGAAGTAGCAGAGAAGAGCAGTCAGAGTTGGAATACAGGACAGAACTGACAGCAGTCTCTGGACGGGATATGGGATGACAGTGAAAGCGGAGAGTCAAGCAGGACACCAGTGTGGCAGCCCAAGCAACCGGATAAACACTGATGCCATTTATGCCGATCAAGAAGACACTGGAAGAAATCAAGAGTTCAGTTTTGGACACGTGAAGTTGAGATGCCTAACAGGTATTCAAGAGGACATACTGATTATACACTTGGAGCCAAAAATTAAAATTGGGTATCATCACTATACAGATAATAACTAATTAGAGAGCACTTGATACCATCAAACTAGATGAAATAACTAGGAATAAGTGTAGATAAAGAGAAGGCCAACTGAGTTCTGTAGGAGCTCAACAGTTAGAGTTTGGTAAGAGAAAGTGAATCCAGTAAGAGACTGAAAAAGCATCAGCACTGTTGTAGGAAAAAATCAGAGAGTGCAATATAATGGACACCCAGTGAGAATTTATCTTAAGAAAGACAAGGACAATTAAAACCACATCAAATGCCACTGACAGCATTGGAGAAGATGCGACTAGCTCAAGTGGCAACCTTGAAAATAGCTTTTTTTCCTTTTGATTATAGAAAGCCTGATGTACTGCAGTTCAGGGGGTTGCAAAGAGTCTGACACGACTTGGTGACTGAACACCACCACCACCACCACAACAGAAACTAATCTGAGCAAATTTAAACAAAATCTTCTATTTATTTTATGGTGTTCATTAGGCAGACATAAAAGTCTCTCCTGCAGCTGAGGCAGAAATGGAGAAAGAAGGCCATCCCATGGCTTCCAAATTTCAACATACTCTACACTGCCAGCTGCACATAAAGACCAACTGCAGTTTCTGTGACTCCTACAGTGGGGGCATGTCTAACATCACTGGCTTCATCCAGGACCTGATCAAGCAAGAATGTGCTGGACAAATCCTAATGGTAACAAATGCCTGTTGGCATTCTGACCATTGTTCCGAGAGCTGTTCTAAGGACAGTGCGTATATTATCCCAGTAATCACAATCACCAGTTAAGGTAATATCTAGATGAGACTCATAAGTGCTAAATAACTCATTTCACAGCTGATTAAGTGGCAAAGCTGAGATTTTCAGAATCTTGTATGAAAACTTACCCAAGCCAATTTGGCCATGCACAATATGAAGCTCTTTTTGACTGTTACTATCAATAGTTACAAGTAACTGAAAGGTTTGGATTTTTGTCTCTGGATATCACAAGTAGGTATGAAAGCAAGCCTTAGAATAAATTGTGACCCACTTAGAACATTAAGTAGCTATAAGAGATATAAAAGCAAGCAAACAAAATAAGTTCTTTAAGCCTGTTTATGAGTTCAATGAGGTCCCAGGTTTCTAACTTTTTAGGATCATAGATCATACATCCCATGCAGCAATCTAGACAGAGGTTTTGTTATCCTTACACAAGCAGTAAGCAACTAACCACATCTGATTATCTGCGCCCCAAGTTTGGGACTCATGCTTCCATCTCTCCTGAAAGCTACCCTGATTCCTATGCCCTGATATGGCATGGGCAGGATGTATGTCTAAGAATACTGCAGCCAATCCACGAATCTTGAATACCACTAATTATGTAGGAAATAAACTAATTTTAAAACCTATTATGCTAACTAACGAGCTAAGAATTTCACCAATAAAAATCCAATTCAGGCACTTGTTACTGAAATGCAAGTTCGTGTGGCCAGTGCACAAAATATCAAGAGTTTGGAACAGAGAAACCTTTATTGAGGGCCCTGCAAGGAGACGGTGGCTCATGCATGAAAAACTCCAAACTCTCCAAAAGCTTTCAGCAAACCCTTTTTCTACAAAAACAGAGGCAGAGGTGTGGTCAGTTGTTGCAAAATTCTCAGTGTCAAAGCCTTTGTTCTTGAGGTCAGGTCATGGTCAGGAAAGGATGTTCCTGTAAATCTCTACGAGTTCAGTCCAATTGGGTCACTCAGCCATGTCTACTCTTTGTGATGTCATGGACTGCAGCACGTCAGGCTTCCCTGTCCTTCACCAACTACCGGAGCTTGCTCAAACTCATGTCCATTGTGTCGGTGATGCCATCCAACCAACTAATCCACTGTTGTCCCCTTCTCCTCCTGCCTTTAATCTTTCCCAGCATCACAGTCTTTTCCAACGAGTCGGTTCTCATCATGTGGCCGAAGTACTGGAGTTTCAGTTTCAACATCAGTCCTTCCAATGAGTATTCAGGACTGATTTCCTTTAGGATGGACAGGTTTGATCTCCTCGCAGTCCAAGGGACTCTCAAGAGTCTTCTCCAACACCACAGTTCAAAAGCATCAATTCTTCAGCACTCAGCTTTCTTTATAGTCCAACCCTCACATCCATACATGACTACTGGAAAAACCATAGCTTTGACTAGATGGACCTTTGTTGACAAAGTAATGTCTCTGCTTTTTAATATGCTGTCTAGGTTCATAGCTTCTCTTCCAAGGAGCACGCATCTTCTAATTTGATTGCTACAGTCACCATCTGCAGTGATTTTAGAGCACCCAAAAATGAAGTTTCTCACTGTTTCAACTGTTTGCCCATTTATTTGCCATGAAGTGATGAGACCAGATGCCATGATCTTAGTTTTCTGAATGTTGAGTTTTAAGCCAAACTTTTTCACTCTCCTCTTTCACTTTCATCAAGAGGCCTTCAGCTCTTCTTCACTTTCTGCCATAAGGGTGATGTCATCTGCATATCTGAGGTTATTGATATTTCTCCCAGCAATCTTGATTCCAGCTTGTGCTTCATCCAGCCCAGCATTTTGCATGATGTACACTGTATGTAAGTTAAATAAGCAGGGTGACAATATACAGCCTTGATGTACTCCTTTCCCGATTTGGAACCAGTCTGTTGTTCCATGTCAAGTTCTAATTGTTGCTTCTTGACTTGTATACAGACTTCTCAGGAGGCAGGTAGTGTGGTCTGGTTTTCCCATCTCTTGAAGAATTTTCCAGAGTTTGTTGTGATGCACACAGTCAAAGGCTTTGGCACACTCAATAAAGCAAAAGTAGATGTTTTCCTGGAACTCTTGCATTTTCTATGATCCAACGCATGTTGGCAATTTGATCTCTGGTTCCTCTGCCTTTTCTAAATCCAGCTTGAACACATCTGGAAGTTCTCAGTTCACATACTGTTGAAGCCTGGCTTGGAGAATTTTGAGCATTACTTCACTAGCATGTGAGATGAGTGCAATTGTGTGGAAGTTTGAACATTCTTTGGCATTGTCTTTCTTTGGGATTGGAATGAAAACTGACCTTTTCCAGTCCTGTGGCCACTGCTGAGTTTTCCAAATTTGCTGGCATATTGACTGCAGCGCTTTCACAGCACCATCTTTTAGGATTTGAAAGAGCTCAACTGGAATTCCATTACCTCCACTAGCGTTGCTCATGGTGATGCTTCCTAAGGCCCACTTGACTTTGCATTCCAGGATGTCTGGCTCTAGGTGAGTGATCACACCATCATGGTTATCTGGCTCATGAAGATCTTTTTTGTATAGCTCTTCTTTGTATTGTTGTCACCTCTTCTTAATATCTTCTGCTTCTGTTAGGTCCATACCATTTCTGTCCTTTACTGTGCCCATCTTTGCATGGCAAGTTCCCTTGGCATCTCTAATCTTCTTGAAGAGCTCTCTAGTCTTTCCCATTCTATTGTTTTCCTCTATTTCTTTGCACTGATCACTGAGGAAGACTTTCTTATCTCTCCTTGCTATTCTCTCGTACTCTGCATTCAAATGGGTATATCTTTCCTTTTCTCCTTTGCCTTTAGGTTCTCTTCTTTTCTCTATAGGAGGCCTCTATTTGTAAGGCCTCCTCAGACAACCATTTTACCTTTTTGCATTTCTTTTTCTTAGGGATGGTCTCGATCCCTGTCTCCTGTACAATGTCACGAACCTCTGGCCATAGTTCTTCAGGCACTCTTATCAGATCTAGTCCCTTGAATATATTTGTCACTTCCACTGTATCATCAAAAGGGATTCGATTTAGGTCAAACCTGAATGGTCTAGTGGTTTTCCCTACTTTCTTCAATTTAAGTTTGAATTTTGCAATAAGGTGTTCATGATCTGAGCCACAATCAGCTCCTGGGCTTGATTTTTCTAACTGTATAGAGATTCTCCATCTCTGGCTGCAAAGAATAAATCTGATTTTAGTATTAACCATCTGGTAATATCCATGTGTACAGTCTTCTCTTATGTTGTGGAAGAGGGTGTTGTTATGACCAGTGTGTTCTCTTGACAAAACTGTTAGCCTTTGCCCTGCTTCATTTTGTACTCCAAGGCCAAATTTGCCTGTTACTCCAGGAATCTCTTTTCTTTCCTACTTTTGCACTCCAGTCCCCTGTGATGAAAAGGGCATCTTTTTTGGGTGTTAGTTCTAGAAGGTCTTGTAGGTCTTCATAGAACCATTCAACTTCAGCTTCTTCAGCATTACTGGCTGGGGCATAGACTTGGATAACTGTGATATTGAATGGTTTGCCTTGGAAACAAACAGCGATCATTCTGTTGTTTTTGAGATTGCATCCAAGTACTGCATTTCGGACTCTTTTGTTGACTATGAGAGCTACTCCATTTCTTTTGAGGGATTCTTGCCCACAGTAGTAGATATAATGGTCATCTGAGTTAAAAGTCCATTTTAGTGTCCTGATTCCTAAAATGTTAACATTCACTCTTGCCATCTCCTAGTTGACCACTTTAAATTTACCTTGATTCATGGACCTAACATTCCAGGTTCCTATGCAATATTTTCTTTACAGCATGAGATTTTACTTCCATCACCAGTTACACTCACAATTGGGTGTTGTTTTTGCTTTGGTTCTGTCTCTTCATTCTTTCTGGAGTTATTCCTCCACTCTTCTCCAGTAGCATACTGGGCAGCTACCAACCTGGGGAGATCATCTTTCCGTGTCCTACGTTTTTGCCTTTTCATACTCTTCATGGAGGTTCTTTAAGCCTCCATACCTAAACAGTATGATAACTCTCACTTATCTCTTCTTTAATTTGTGGTGTAAACAGAAGAGCTATTTTAACGATGGGACTGCAAGGATATCATTTCAGTGGCTGATTTGTTGTTTTGTCAGCATCTTCATCTAAAGCAGAGATGGTAAACATTGCTTATTTTTGAAAGTATCTGAGAACTTCAACTGTTTATGTTAAATCCATAAGAAATTGTTCTACAGAATCAATGTCTTTGGCTCCAATCACACATTTGTATATACACCCTTGAATCAACTGAAGGGTGGCATAACTGTCAATGTCTATGGTGGTGTGATGTTCTTTAAACCTCCATACCTAAGCAGAGGAACTGGTGGGTATTAAAATGGGTGAAGATTTTACTGGATCTGCTTGGTTTCAACACAGCTCCTACGGTACTCTTAAATCTTACAAGCTCAATCTCTACCAAACCAACGTTATTCCCTGGTCTGACAGAAAGGATAAGGTCAAATCATAACCTTCCCCCTTCAGGGTCCCAGTTCTGGCTAAAAGGAGGCAGATCTCAGTTGGCAGCCCCCTTAGAGAGAAGTTCCCAGACCCTGCCCCACTGTCATCACTGAGACAACCAGGCACCCAGGACCCAACAGACCCACAGGCTCCTCAAGCTGCCCAAACGGTGGGGCCAGGTCTCACAGACTGCAGCCTATGCAGACTGCCGCTCCTACCAGTTCACTGAGGCGGGCATGGAGGAGAGGTTCACTGCTGCCTCAAGGCCTGGGCCAAGGCCAGAGGGCAGCTTTGGTGACAGCTCTGGAGCCCTGCAGGACACAGCCCCCAGCCTGCTCCCTGGGCCCCTCAGCACACCTGCTGGCCTGAGGAAGAAGGCAGGGATCTGGCTCTCACCTCACTCTCTGCCTGGTGACCACAACTTCACAGACCTTTTGCAGAATGAGGAACTAATGAGGAACGGTGGCTCATTGGCAGCTGGTTTCTTGTGAGAGGGGCCTGGTGCCAGCCAATGGCTGAGCAGGAACACTAAGGGTCCCCTAGTCACCACTGCCTGGTAACTGGGTGAGGTGAAGGATAATGGCACACAGCAATAGCTGTACCTTGAACTAAAATTGGAGCTGGGGTGGCCTGTAGAGGGAGCTCTCATGCCCTTCCACTCTTTATCAATTACCCCACAAAGAAGGACCCTAATTACCCCCAAAAGAAGTTACTTTACTGATCCCCAACAGAAAGAGATGTACCTTGCATTCCCAAACAGGAAGTGAAAGTACTTCACTACCTCAGCAAGAGGAAGACGTCCTTTTTGCCCAGTAACAAGCCCAGCCAATGGAAAAATGCCACAGTTCAGCCAACGAGAAGTCGTCCGCATCTGGACTTTTATTCTCCTCCAATGAATTTTCAACTTTTCCTTACTGGTGACGTCTTCTCCTTGTCCTGCCGCCCTCACTATAAAAGCCTTCTGTGTGGCATAGATCTGCAGAGTATCTGTTTGCCAGATGAGATGCCCCAAATTCATGAACCACTTAATAAAGCCAATAAGGTCTTCAAATGTACTCAACTGAATTTTGTTTTCTAACATCAGGAAAACTTCTCCTCTTGACTAGAGATTAAGACATGGGATAATATGTGTCTCCTCAGTTCAGTCTTTTAATTAAATCCTTAGATATTGGTGATGTGTATTTCTAATTAGGACATAGACCACCCTAGGATACAGCTTAAAGTAAAACAAATATAACACTGTTGTAATGAAGTATTTTAAATCCAGATCTTTCTACCACATCTCAACATAATCTGCATTCTACAGGTGTGATTTTTTTTTTCTCTTTTCTTGATTCATTTTAAACTATTCAGTCTTATTTTTTTCATTCCTAGAATATATCCTATTTACTTCTGCCTTGGATTACAGAATATGAGACCCAAAGGCCATCTTAATAACCTCTTTAATTTATAGTGAGGAAACTAAGACCCAGAAAATAAAGGAATTTATCAACAGTTACACTTCTAGTTAGTGGTGCAAATGGGACCATATACAGGTCACCTGGATTTTTGTTCTTTCCACTATGTTTCACTGCCTTCGTTGGTGATGAAGTTTCTGATGCAAAACTACACCTGTGGAAGAATTATCTTTGATATCAGAGAATACATCATAAACTGTATGCCGACCCATCATAATGGAATTATTCTATTTCTTCAGCTGTGGGCTTCACTAAAACATGTATCTGGATGAAGAGTCATACACTGTAAAGAACGCTGCATTGTAAACCTCACATCACAGAGGGAATAAAAGGAAGTTGAAATTGGCCAACTGAGGAAAAACACAGAAAACCAAAAAGCAGCTGCCGGCCTATAGAGTAAAAGAAAAAAATCCTTCTGCCAAGTCTACAAGAAGACATTTTTTCATCTGATCCAAGCAGATAACTTTACATCCCAAATACAGAAACTTAAGCATCATGCCCACCCCCAACCCCCTCAGAAACAAAACAAAAAAAGTAATTCAGCCAATTGCTGAAATACTTGAATAACTGGTAGTACAACCACAACCAAAGGTCTATCAGGTGCCCTAAGCACAACAACAAAGACACTAAAAGCAGAGTTCTCATTAGGTGTTTTGGGGGAATAAAAGTGAACAATCAGCAAAAGTGTCCCCTGGGAATAAGGAATACAAGCAGCTAGAGGGTGTGAATAACAGATAGAACTGTATCTAAAATCTGCAGCAGGAAGTCCTATCAATAGTGAGCATGAGATGGAACAACAGGGGTGTCAGCCCCATACTCTCATCACTGTTCCATTTTAGTGCTGTTTCTATTTTAATACTTAAAAGAGGGAAGATGCGACTCAGGTCAGAGTGCAAGCACAGGGGCCCAGAGCCGCTGGGAGTCTGGCTAAGGTTGGACTGACCCCTCTGCACACAGCCCTGAACCTCTGGTCAGCTGACAGGAGACAAAGCAGTCCAACAGAACTGAAGCTGCCAGGCTTCCCTTTCCCCATCCTAGCCCATCTGCCTTCATATGCAGGGCACAAGAAGCCCCTTATTAATCCTCAGTTAACAGAGCCTGTGTCTAACTAGCAGGGACTAGTTTCCCTGGAATCATCACTTGCTTATTTCTGGGATAACAGGGATGAGGAGAAAAGAGGCTTGAAGATCAACTCTACTCCTAAATATGTGACCTTGGGCAGGTTACTCCACCTCTTAGTCATCTTTATGTGTAAACTGTTTTATTATAATCTCTTCAGGACTGTGGTAAAGACTGAATAAAATCATGAATGCATGTGAAATAACCAGTGTATCAGACAGTCAGGAAACACAGTCTCTAAAATAAACACTGCCGTCACTGTCACCAGCTCCCTACCCACATGTGGTGGTGGCAGGCTAGACAACTTACCTTGACAGAGCCAACTCTCCCCACATCCCCTGACCCTTGATTTACAAATGTCCAACTTACAAAAGGCAGGGACTTCCCAGTGGCTAAGACTCCACACTCCCCAATGCAAGGGGCCCGGGTTCAATCCCTAGTCAGAGAACTAGATTCCACATGCTACAAATAAGAGTCTGCATGTGACAACTGAGACTCTCCACAGCAAAGCAAATATATTTTAAGACTAGCTTACTAAAAAATATACCTTCTGTCCCTCCTCTGTCTCTCTGTTGTCATCAGAGAAGAAAACTCCAGTCTTTTCATAGAAGGAAGAGAAAAAGGTGAAAAGTAAGGCTCCATCCTTACCTTACCCTGTGGTGGAAGGAAGCGCTGGCCTCCGAAACCCAGTGGCCCCTGGCCCACAGTAGCTCCTCTAACGCTCCCTGAGGGTTTTCATTTAGGTTTGAAACCATAAAGCCCCAGCAATTAGTGATTCAAGTATCCTCAGAAAAACACAAATTCCTGAATTCAGTTTACGGCTATGCTCATATGACGCCTCATCTATACACTTATGAGAAGTCGTTCAGTTAAACTGCTCTCCTCACAGGGTACCTGAGGGAGAACCAAAGCCAAAATGCTGGAATGCAGAGCAGGCTGAGTGCAGCGGACAAGGGCAGTGTGGGAAGTGAGGGTAACCTAGGGTGCTGGAAGTCTGGCAGAAGCACGGAAAACCACAACTAGCCAGTTTAAAAATGTGCCCACAGGTAGCTGCCAGGGATCTGGGGAAGAAGAGGAGGTCCTCTTCTTTTCCCTCCTATGATTTGGTTTCTTCCTTCTCTCAAGAATTAGAAGGCATTCTTCTATCAGTACCACAGTGAAGCTTTAGTAACTGGTTACAGGGGATTTCTGTGAGACAGCTAAGAATCTTAACCTCATGTAACTTTTTTTCATGTAAGTAAATTGAGTTCTAAGTTCCACAGAACTCACTCACATGACTCCCTGACAATAGAACCTACAGTCTGTCTTAATTTATTTCATTAATTTCATTAAGCTGGGCTTCCCGCGTGGCATTAGTGATAAAGAATCCACTTGTCAATGCAGGAGACGGAAGAGACACGGTTCAATCTCTGGATTGGGAAGATCCCCAGGAGAAGGAAATGGCAACCCACTTCAGTATTCTTGCCTGGAAAATTCCATGGACAGAGGAGTCTGGCAGGTTACAGTCCATGGGCCACCAAGAGCTGGACATGACTGACTGACTGAGCACACACACATATTTCACTAAACTAACAGATGAGCAGATGTATGGAAGAATAAATACATGAAGGGAAAGCCTTCATGACAAGCCAGCATGAGGAGCAGTTTGACCAATCTCCTTCTCTTTCCGATCTCAGTCTGGTATTCTTCTAAGTACGTATCATTATCTGACCTTATAATACATATTTGTCAGTTCACTGTCTGTCTTCTCTACTATAGCATAAACTCTTATGAGGCTACACACTGTTTTTTGGTTTGCTAAAGTCCCCACCTAAAACCAAGTCTGGCAGTCGCAGCTGCTCAGTAAACACTTGCTGAATGAGTGGATGGCTGATCTGAAAAGGCAATGTCTTCATAAGACACTGTAAGACTGAACACTAGGCCTTGAGGAGCAGCACTCTGGGCCCCTCGCTCACTCAGTCTCCACTTCTTGTTTCACACAAGTACCGGACTGCTGTATGGCGTGATCGTTTACTTTTAAATAATGTTCCACTGACCACCTGGAAGCACTGGAGACCCCCTGTCATGATATGAGTGACTGTCCTTGGCACCAAATCTCCCCCGGACATTTTTTTTTTTTTTTAGAAAAATAGCAAGCCTTCAAAAAGAGATTCCACCTGCACCAAAGGTAGACAATTCCACGTATATAATGGATCTCTCTGGTTTTTTTTTTTTTTCTTTTCCAGTGTCATAAACCCCCTATCTTCTCTCTTTGAAAAGACTTCTGAAGCCAAATCCCATAAACGGAACTGTAAGATCTTCCCATTACTTTTTCTGTAGAAAAAAGCTACTGATATCAAGAAAAATGAGGGAGGGCACACCTATTTCATATGGAGTGTGTGAACTCACTGCTAACCATCTCCTTCTGATATTAGAGAAGTCTCTTCTATCCAAATAATGGCACAGTACCCTTTATTTCTAATTAGTTATTGTCTTTTTGGTTTCAAAAAGCCATGACTATTAAACCAATGCAAAAGTCTGGTCAAATCTATATTTCCAGACCAATGTATTCATTGCTTATACTGACTGCTATGAAGTAGTAAATCATTTCCCCACTTGAAGACTCTCACATGACGCATGTGATAATTCTCAAAATAAATCAGGCTATCAATAGTCAAAGCCCAGCTTCTTCATAAACTGTATTTATAAGCCTGGCAGTAATAACTTCCCAGGTCACCCAGGTTCCTCATGTAGATAAGTGGGTAAAATAAACTAAGCTTCATTTTATAACCTTGATCTCATTACAAGAATTCAAAGATGGAAAGAAGAACTTAGTAAGTAATCAATTACTAAACTCAAATAGTTACATCATTTGGTAGAAAACATTCAAGGCCTAGAAAGAGATCTGTAATTCTTCTTCAGTTGGAGATGAGGCTAAGGAAATAATGTATTTTTTTTAAAAAATAATTAACTCTAATAACTTAAGTCTAAGATATTTCTTTAAAACAATATATAATTAATATTTTTCATAATCTGGATGGATAAGGTATTCTTCTGGGTTTTTAGACTATTTTATGAATTCTATGTAATCCAGTCCTAGTCAAATTAGCTCTAGTCCTAGAAAATTAAATGCAAGATAGGAGGAGTAGGAAGTGGCTTTGTAAAATAAACACTTCACTCAAAATATACATAAATTGATATACCATGTCTACAATCTCCAAAATAAGTACACTTCTTTCTCCTCAGTGTTATCCCTGAAAAAAAAAAACAAAACAAAACATTACATGACAGGGAATTTTGTTTTCAACATGATTAGCTGCATTGCTCTGAAAGTTTGGAAGAGTAGAGATCTACTGAAAATATGTGGCTACACTTTTCTGGAAGAATGAAATGCAAAGTAAACTGCATAGGCAATGTATCGCTCAGAAGGGGCCATGCAGATACTCTTCTTAACATAAGGCAAGACAGATGATAACAGCATTGCTAACAGTGGAAACTGCAAGGCAGAAGTCAAACCAGATTGCAGACTAGCTGCAACCAAGCCAAGGAGCAGTGCATGGAGATCTCAGGGGAGTTCAAACTTGTGTCTTTAATTCAAATCTCATCTGAGACGTGGCCCAAATTTGGCAGAGAGATACTTCTATAGCTGTAACTCTAGAAAGAAGACCATATTCTAGCTGCTTCTGCTTGGATTTTGCCAGGTGGCACCGTGGTAAAGAATCTGCCTGCCAATGCAGGAAACTCAAAAGACACAGGTTCGATCCCTGGGTCAGGAAGACCCACTGGAGGAGGAAATGGCAACCCACTCCAGTATTATTGCCTGGAGAATCCCATGGACAGAGGAGCCTGCAGTCCATGGGGTCTCAAAGAGTCGAAAGCAACCGAGCATGAGCTCAAGTCATACCTTACATAACTTACAGATAGTGTTTTAACCATCTGTAATTTTGAGAGTACGCTTATAAATAGTATCTTCTATGTTCTGAAGTTGGAGAAGGCAATGGCACCCCACTCCAGTACTCTTGCCTGGAAAATCCCATGGACAGAGGAGCCTGGTAGGCTGTAGTCCATGAGGTCACTAAGAGTCAGGCACGACTGAGCGACTTCACTTTCACCTTTCACTTTCCTGCATTGGAGAAGGAAATGGCAACCCACTCCAGTGTTCTTGCCTGGAGAATCCCAGGGATGGGGGAGCCTGGTGGGCTGCCGTCTATGGGGTCGCACAGAGTCGGACACGACTGAAGTGACTTGGCAGCAGCAGCATGCTCTAAACTAGGTGTTTTTATTCTCTCTTTAAAAATAAGGCAACTGAGGCTTAAATAACTTAAATGTCATTCCTGAGATCACTTAATAAAACGTGAACTTAAATTTCTGTCGTTTGACTCCAGGGCCAATAAACTTTCCACCAAATCAACATCTCAGTTTTCCAAGATCTTTATCTCACCCAATTATATGTTAAGTCTGTAATCAGACAGGTTACATTTTCCACATTCACTAAAAAAACAGACCAGCCTGATTTCAAGCCTACATGAAACAGACCCTCCCTTTACTTTTTAATATAGTGATAATACACTAAGCAAGCCAAATTAAACTCATTTTTCGGCCAGAATAAATTATAAAAGTCGTCCAAATAAACTATAACTGGTACCACCCAAACCAACTATAACTTTTACGGAGTGATAGCTGTGGGGGGAAAATGGCGGCAGGGAAGAGAGTTCTCAGTTTGATTGGTGCCACTTCTCAGGCAATGAGTTGTTTTTAGCTTGTTTTCCTCTACTAAGATGTGCCCTGGCTCACAATCCTGGCACATCATTTCTATAAGTTTTTATACCATATATAATTTCTATCCTACCTGTTCACCAAGAGTTTTCTTCTTTGGCAGCTTTCATAGAGCAGAATCAGCTTTGGCTTTGATAAAGACAGCAACATCTTACTAGCTGGATTAAGCTGCCGGTCTCCACTGAGAATCTGACTGAAGAGCAGTCACTCAGGTTCAAGGTTTCCTTTCACTGACCTCTCAAGTGGGAAGACACACATAATGAATAAATCTGGCAGAAAAGTGTTCCTTTAGGAGTCAAAAATCAAAGTATTTACTTTATTTCCAACTCTGGGTATGTAGGTAGGTCCCCTTAGTATCTTTTCAATATTGTCCTTTTTGTGTTTTAATCCATAAAGTGAACATAAATTTCTACTCATATCTTCTTACGGTAGAACACAATCTCAGACAGGAAAGTATTCTGAAAACAAAGGAATCAAAAACAAAGTGTTCTTAACTGAATGCTTCATCTGTATGAAGAAAATACACCACTCCCCTGGAGAGCTGAAAACAAGCCATCTTAGTTTTCAGTTCCATTGTTACCGGTTGTCCATTGGGAACCGTAACAGAAGTTGTTATTCCTTCGTTCTCACATGATAATGTGCGTACAATTTACTTTTCATTATACTAATTTTCTCTGTCCAACTTTTAAATTTTGTTTTATTTTTAATTCACTGATCCCATATGCCACATTCTATGATGCTTATTGGAATACCCGTGAAAAAAAGGATAATGGGGCGAGACAGTCATTCAACAGTTTACGTTTACTAATGCAATAGCTGCCATGAAGGAAAAGGTACGTAGTACTATGGGCAAGTAGAAGAGTCATGCTCAACCAAGTCTAAGAGAATGGGGAAGGTTTCCATAAGGAAATAATATTTAAACATATGAATTCCTTTTTTCAGTTTTTGCCTGCAAGTTTAAGATCCATAGTTTCTACTCATTAGTGTTCTAGAAATGCTCTTGCTTTTCTCTCTTCCAATCCTAACTTGATACTATTGCAATAAATTACTTTTTTTTTTCATTTTCGATTCATGTTTTGCCTCTTTCTTTAAATCTCTCACTCTATTTCCTTTAAAACAAACAAACAAAAAAAGAACATAAAGACTTTAGGTTACAGGAATGAGGAGCTTTTAGAACTAACTGTTCAAAGCTATGTGCTGTCCTATGCTTAGTCCCTTAGTCTGTCCAACTCTTTGTGACCCCAATGAACTGTAGCTCTCCGGGCTCCTCTGTCCATCGGGATTCTCCAGGCAAAAAGACTAGAGTGGGTTGCCGTGCCCTCCTCCAGGGGATCTTCCCAACCAAGGGATCATACCCAGTTCCCCTGCACTGAAGGCGATCCTTTACCGTCGGAGTCACCAGGGACACCCATGAATATGGGAGTGGGTAGCCTATCCCTTCTCCAGGGGATCTTCCTGACCCAGGAATCAAACCAGGGTCTCATGCATTACAGGCAGATTCTTTACCACCTGAGCTACCAGGGAAGCCCACTGAAAGCTAAATAAGCCTAAGACTATTCCTATCTGCTCTGGTCACAAAGTGACTTCTTACAACTGAGAGAAAAGGAGAAATATAAATACGTTAATATACAGTGAAACATCAAGCAAAATATATGACAAAGAAAATCTGACCACCATTCTCTTGTCCTTTGTTTTCAAGGCTCCTTGGAGCACTCTACATTCTTATTTTTCATATTCGGATAATATGTCCATTACCCTAGAGAACTACATCCTCAAATGTACTTTTTCCCCAACAAAAATCAGTAGAGCATACAGAGTTTTTCACAGACTCTAAGGTCAAGTCATATGATCTCGAAACCCAGAAAAGAACAGCAGTTTTAGCTATTTCTAGGAAACAGAGGGGCTGCAAGAACAGCCAAAAGAATTTTAAGGTAATCCTAAAATGGTATAATACTGTTTTGAAACTTAAAAAAAAAAGTTTGTTTATACAGATGTATGGTATTAAGTTAAAGCAATGACTCTAACTCTAAAGCAAAATACTAGACAGAATATATATTTTATTAATTAAAAAGCAGAACGAAGGCTTCCCTGGCGGCCAGACAAGGCAAGAGACATAGATCCCATCCCTGGTCCCAGAAGATCCCACATGCCTTGGGGCAACTGGGCCCCATCCCACAATGACTGCACCCATGCTCCAGAGCCCACTAGCTGCAACTACTGAGGTCTGCGCGTCTAGGGTCTGTGCTCCACAACAAGAGAAGCCCCTGCACGAGAAACCCACACACCACAACTGCAGAGTGGCCTGTGCAAGCGACAGTGAAGACCCAGTGACACCATATGTAAATAAATAAGTCTTTAAAAAAGAAAAAAAATACAGAACTAGATCACATTTGGGACATTTCTGTCACTACCAGGCAATGACTAGATGTGAATTCAACTGGTCACATATTAATATTCCTGAAATTGTAACTCAGTCAGAAAACATCCCTATAAGTCTACAGAAGGAACCAAAGAAAAGATGTATGGGAAGTTTCACTCTACATTCAATGAGTAGAGCTTGCATTTAAAAGTCTCTAAGGGTTCCTGAATATGGAACCTCAGTTGTTCTTGTTCTGTAACTTAGCTGCGTCCCACTCGACAACCCCATGGACTGCGACATGCCAGGCTTCCCTGTCCTTCACCTGCTCCCAGAGTTTGCTCTAACTCATGTCCAATGAGTCGGTGATGCCATCCAACCATCTCATCCTCTGTCACCCCTTCTCCTCCTGCTCTTCATCTTTTCCAGCATCAGGGTCTTTTCTAATGAGTCAGATCTTTACATCAGGTAGCCAAAGCAATGGATCTGCAGCATAAATCCTTCCAATGAATATCCAGGGTTGATTTCCTTTAGGATTCATTGGTTTGATCTCCCTGCTGTCCAGTTCAGTTCAGTGGCTCAGTCATGTCTGACTTTTTGTGACCCCGTGAATCGCAGCAAACCAGGCCTCCCTGTACATCACCAACTCCCGGAGTTCACTCAGACTCACGTCCATCGAGTCAGTTATGCATCCAGCCATCTCATCCTCTGTCGTCCCCTTCTCCTCCTGCCCCCAATCCCTCCCAGCATCAGAGTCTTTTCCAATGAGTCAACTCTTTGCATGAGGTCGCCAAAGTACTGGAGTTTCAGCTTTAGCACCATTCCCTCCAAAGAAATCCCAGGGTTGATCTCCTTCAGAATGGACTGGTTGGATCTCCTTACAGTGCAAGGGACTCTCAAGAGTCTTCTCCAACACCACAGTTCAAAAGCATCAATTCTTCAGCACTCAGCCTTCTTCACAGTCCAACTCTCACATCCATACATGACCACTGGAAAAACCATAGCCTTGACTAGACGGACCTTAGTCGGCAAAGTAACATCTCTGCTTTTGAATATGCTATCTAGGTTGGTCATAACTTTTCGTCCAGTCTTCTCCAGCACCACAATTCAAATGCATCAATTCTTCAGCTCTCAGCCTTCTTTATGGTCCAACTCTCATATTCGTACATGATTACTGGAAAAATCACAGCTTTGACTACATGGATCTTTGTCAGCAAGTCATGTCTCTGCTTTTTAATATGTTGTCTAGGTTTATGAAAGTGGAAACAGTGGCAGATTTTATTTTCTTGGGCTCCAAAATCACTGCGGACAGTGACTAAAGCCATGAAATTAAAAGACGCTTGCTCCTTAAAAGAAAAGCTATGACAATTTATCTACCAATTAATCCAATTTTCTGTTTTTAAATGAAGACTCTGATCTTAAAAAGACACATTCTATCTGACTTTGAAGTATATCCACAGTACACCCTATAGCCCAAAGTTCAGAGTTCAATGCCTATTCTTCCCCATAGATCCTCAGTACTGACAGCATGAAGAAAAGAAAAAAATAAGCATAGCTACTTTTTCTCTAACAATGTCACTTCTTCTTATCAACAACTACTGTTACTTCTGCATTTCAAAGGCTCAGAACACACATTTAGAATGTCCTTTATCACACAAGCAAGCCAAAAGGAGTAGGCTTACGAGTATGGGTGTATAAATAAATTGAGTGACAGTTTGGCACCCAAAACGAATCATTTTGAAGATGACTCTAAAAAGGTGTAATTTAGTTAATATCCCAAGAGCAAGGAATTAA